>NC_079212.1:150888017-150919140 GCF_029633865.1 Lampris incognitus | reverse complement strand
GTAACCCTGTCTGTTCTACACAAAACATATAACCCTGTCTGTTGTACACACAACATGTAACCCTGTCTGTTCTACACACAACATGTAACCCTGTCCTGGTTCTACACACAACATGTAACCCTGTCTGTTCTACACACAACATGTAACCCTGTCTGTTCTACACACAACATATAACCCTGTCTGTTCTACACACAACATGTAACCCTGTCTGTTCTACACACAACATGTAACCCTGTCTGTTCTACACACAACATGTAACCCTGTCTGTTCTACACACAACATGTAACCCTGTCTGTTCTACACACAACATGTAACCCTGTCTGTTCTACACACAACATGTAACCCTGTCTGTTCTACACACAACATGTAACCCTGTCTGTTCGTACACACAACATGTAACCCTGTCTGTTCTACACACAACATGTAACCCTGTCTGTTCTACACACAACATGTAACCCTGTCTGTTCTACACACAACATGTAACCCTGTCTGTTGTACACACAACATGTAACCCTGTCTGTTCGTACACACAACATGTAACCCTGTCTGTTCTACACACAACATGTAACCCTGTCTGTTCTACACACAACATGTAACCCTGTCTGTTCTACACACAACATGTAACCCTGTCTGTTCTACACACAACATGTAACCCTGTCTGTTCTACACACAACATGTAACCCTGTCTGTTCTACACACAACATGTAACCCTGTCTGTTCTACACACAACATGTAACCCTGTCTGTTCTACACACAACATATAACCCTGTCTGTTGCTACACACAACATGTAACCCTGTCTGTTCTACACACAACATGTAACCCTGTCTGTTCGTACACACAACATGTAACCCTGTCTGTTCTACACACAACATGTAACCCTGTCTGTTGTACACACAACATGTAACCCTGTCTGTTCTACACACAACATGTAACCCTGTCTGTTGTACACACAACATGTAACCCTGTCTGTTGTACACACAACATGTAACCCTGTCTGTTCTACACACAACATGTAACCCTGTCTGTTCTACACACAACATGTAACCCTGTCTGTTGTACACACAACATGTAACCCTGTCTGTTCTACACACAACATGTAACCCTGTCTGTTCTACACACAACATGTAACCCTGTCTGTTGTACACACAACATGTAACCCTGTCTGTTCTACACACGACATGTAACCCTGTCTGTTCTACACACAACATATAACCCTGTCTGTTGTACACACAACATATAACCCTGTCTGTTGTACACACAGCATGTAACCCTGTCTGTTCTACACACAACATGTAAACCCTGTCTGTTCTACACAAAACATATAACCCTGTCTGTTGTACACACAGCATGTAACCCTGTCTGTTCTACACACAGCATGTAACCCTGTCTGTTCTACACAAAACATATAACCCTGTCTGTTCTACACAAAACATATAACCCTGTCTGTTGTACACACAACATGTAACCCCTGTCTGTTCTACACACAACATGTAACCCTGTCTGTTCTACACACAACATATAACCCTGTCTGTTCTACACACAACATGTAACCCTGTCTGTTGTACACACAACATGTAACCCTGTCTGTTCTACACACAACATATAACCCTGTCTGTTCTACACACAACATGTAACCCTGTCTGTTCTACACACAACATGTAACCCTGTCTGTTCTACACACAACATATAACCCTGTCTGTTCTACACACAACATATAACCCTGTCTGTTCTACACACAACATATAACCCTGTCTGTTCTACACACAACATATAACCCTGTCTGTTCTACACACAACATGTAACCCTGTCTGTTCTACACACAACATATAACCCTGTCTGTTCTACACACAACATGTAACCCTGTCTGTTGTACACACAACATGTAACCCTGTCTGTTCTACACACAGCATATAACCCTGTCTGTTCTACACACAACATGTAACCCTGTCTGTTCTACACACAACATGTAACCCTGTCTGTTCTACACACAACATGTAACCCTGTCTGTTCTACACACAACATATAACCCTGTCTGTTCTACACACAGCATGTAACCCTGTCTGTTCTACACACAACATGTAACCCTGTCTGTTCTACACACAACATGTAACCCTGTCTGTTCTACACACAACATGTAACCCTGTCTGTTCTACACACAACATGTAACCCTGTCTGTTCTACACACAACATGTAACCCTGTCTGTTCTACACACAACATGTAACCCTGTCTGTTCTACACAACATGTAACCCTGTCTGTTCTACACACAACATGTAACCCTGTCTGTTCTACACACAACATGTAACCCTGTCTGTTCTACACACAGCATGTAACCCTGTCTGTTCTACACACAACATGTAACCCTGTCTGTTCTACACACAACATGTAACCCTGTCTGTTCTACACACAACATGTAACCCTGTCTGTTCTACACACAGCATGTAACCCTGTCTGTTCTACACACAGCATGTAACCCTGTCTGTTCTACACAAAACATATAACCCTGTCTGTTGTACACACAACATGTAACCCTGTCTGTTCTACACACAACATATAACCCTGTCTGTTCTACACAAAACATATAACCCTGTCTGTTGTACACACAACATGTAACCCTGTCTGTTCTACACACATGTAACCCTGTCTGTTCTACACAAAACATATAACCCTGTCTGTTGTACACACAACATGTAACCCTGTCTGTTCTACACACAACATATAACCCTGTCTGTTCTACACACAACATGTAACCCTGTCTGTTCTACACACAACATGTAACCCTGTCTGTTCTACACACAACATATAACCCTGTCTGTTCTACACACAACATGTAACCCTGTCTGTTCTACACACAACATGTAACCCTGTCTGTTCTACACACAACATGTAACCCTGTTCTGTTGTACACACAACATGTAACCCTGTCTGTTCTACACACAACATGTAACCCTGTCTGTTCTACACACAACATGTAACCCTGTCTGTTCTACACACAACATGTAACCCTGTCTGTTGTACACACAACATGTAACCCTGTCTGTTCTACACACAACATGTAACCCTGTCTGTTCTACACACAACATGTAACCCTGTCTGTTCTACACACAACATGTAACCCTGTCTGTTGTACACACAACATGTAACCCTGTCTGTTGTACACACAACATGTAACCCTGTCTGTTCTACACACAACATGTAACCCTGTCTGTTCTACACACAACATGTAACCCTGTCTGTTCTACACACAACATGTAACCCTGTCTGTTCTACACACAACATGTAACCCTGTCTGTTCTACACACAACATGTAACCCTGTCTGTTGTACACACAACATGTAACCCTGTCTGTTCTACACACAACATATAACCCTGTCTGTTGTACACACAACATATAACCCTGTCTGTTCTACACACAACATGTAACCCTGTCTGTTGTACACACAACATGTAACCCTGTCTGTTCTACACACAACATGTAACCCTGTCTGTTGTACACACAACATGTAACCCTGTCTGTTCTACACACAACATGTAACCCTGTCTGTTGTACACACAACATGTAACCCTGTCTGTTGTACACACAACATATAACCCTGTCTGTTCTACACACAACATGTAACCCTGTCTGTTCTACACACAACATGTAACCCTGTCTGTTGTACACACAACATGTAACCCTGTCTGTTCTACACACAACATGTAACCCTGTCTGTTCTACACACAACATGTAACCCTGTCTGTTGTACACACAACATGTAACCCTGTCTGTTCTACACACAACATGTAACCCTGTCTGTTCTACACACAACATATAACCCTGTCTGTTGTACACACAACATATAACCCTGTCTGTTGTACACACAGCATGTAACCCTGTCTGTTCTACACACAACATGTAACCCTGTCTGTTCTACACAAAACATATAACCCTGTCTGTTGTACACACAGCATGTAACCCTGTCTGTTCTACACACAGCATGTAACCCTGTCTGTTCTACACAAAACATATAACCCTGTCTGTTCTACACAAAACATATAACCCTGTCTGTTGTACACACAACATGTAACCCTGTCTGTTCTACACACAACATGTAACCCTGTCTGTTCTACACACAACATATAACCCTGTCTGTTCTACACACAACATGTAACCCTGTCTGTTGTACACACAACATGTAACCCTGTCTGTTCTACACACAACATATAACCCTGTCTGTTCTACACACAACATGTAACCCTGTCTGTTCTACACACAACATGTAACCCTGTCTGTTCTACACACAACATATAACCCTGTCTGTTCTACACACAACATGTAACCCTGTCTGTTCTACACACAACATATAACCCTGTCTGTTCTACACACAGCATGTAACCCTGTCTGTTCTACACACAGCATGTAACCCTGTTCTGTTGTACACACAACATGTAACCCTGTCTGTTCTACACACAACATGTAACCCTGTCTGTTCTACACACAACATGTAACCCTGTCTGTTCTACACACAACATGTAACCCTGTCTGTTGTACACACAACATGTAACCCTGTCTGTTCTACACACAACATGTAACCCTGTCTGTTCTACACACAACATGTAACCCTGTCTGTTCTACACACAACATGTAACCCTGTCTGTTGTACACACAACATGTAACCCTGTCTGTTGTACACACAACATGTAACCCTGTCTGTTGTACACACAACATATAACCCTGTCTGTTCTACACACAACATGTAACCCTGTCTGTTGTACACACAACATGTAACCCTGTCTGTTCTACACACAACATGTAACCCTGTCTGTTGTACACACAACATGTAACCCTGTCTGTTCTACACACAACATGTAACCCTGTCTGTTGTACACACAACATGTAACCCTGTCTGTTCTACACACAACATGTAACCCTGTCTGTTCTACACACAACATATAACCCTGTCTGTTCTACACACAACATATAACCCTGTCTGTTCTACACACAACATGTAACCCTGTCTGTTCTACACACAACATGTAACCCTGTCTGTTCTACACACAACATGTAACCCTGTCTGTTGTACACACAACATGTAACCCTGTCTGTTGTACACACAACATGTAACCCTGTCTGTTGTACACACAACATATAACCCTGTCTGTTCTACACACAACATGTAACCCTGTCTGTTGTACACACAACATGTAACCCTGTCTGTTCTACACACAACATGTAACCCTGTCTGTTGTACACACAACATGTAACCCTGTCTGTTCTACACACAACATGTAACCCTGTCTGTTGTACACACAACATGTAACCCTGTCTGTTGTACACACAACATATAACCCTGTCTGTTCTACACACAACATGTAACCCTGTCTGTTCTACACACAACATGTAACCCTGTCTGTTGTACACACAACATGTAACCCTGTCTGTTCTACACACAACATGTAACCCTGTCTGTTCTACACACAACATATAACCCTGTCTGTTCTACACACAACATGTAACCCTGTCTGTTGTACACACAACATGTAACCCTGTCTGTTGTACACACAACATGTAACCCTGTCTGTTGTACACACAACATATAACCCTGTCTGTTCTACACACAACATGTAACCCTGTCTGTTCTACACACAACATGTAACCCTGTCTGTTGTACACACAACATATAACCCTGTCTGTTCTACACACAACATATAACCCTGTCTGTTCTACACACAACATGTAACCCTGTCTGTTGTACACACAACATATAACCCTGTCTGTTCTACACACAACATGTAACCCTGTCTGTTGTACACACAACATATAACCCTGTCTGTTCTACACACAACATATAACCCTGTCTGTTCTACACACAACATGTAACCCTGTCTGTTCTACACACAACATGTAACCCTGTCTGTTCTACACACAACATGTAACCCTGTCTGTTGTACACACAACATGTAACCCTGTCTGTTGTACACACAACATATAACCCTGTCTGTTCTACACACAACATGTAACCCTGTCTGTTGTACACACAACATGTAACCCTGTCTGTTCTACACACAACATGTAACCCTGTCTGTTCTACACACAACATGTAACCCTGTCTGTTCTACACACAACATATAACCCTGTCTGTTCTACACACAACATGAAACCCTGTCTGTTGTACACACAACATATAACCCTGTCTGTTCTACACACAACATGTAACCCTGTCTGTTCTACACACAACATGTAACCCTGTCTGTTCTACACACAACATGTAACCCTGTCTGTTCTACACACAACATGTAACCCTGTCTGTTGTACACACAACATGTAACCCTGTCTGTTCTACACACAACATATAACCCTGTCTGTTCTACACACAACATGTAACCCTGTCTGTTCTACACACAACATGTAACCCTGTCTGTTCTACACACAACATATAACCCTGTCTGTTCTACACACAACATGTAACCCTGTCTGTTGTACACACAACATATAACCCTGTCTGTTCTACACACAACATGTAACCCTGTCTGTTCTACACACACAGACACCAGGACACTATGTAGATCTCAAGGAAACAAAATCTGGTTCTGAAAACAAAACATTTAAACGGTGCAGTTGTTAAGATATTGTCTGATGCGTCCTGCATTCTGAGTGTGATCTTTGTATCATATCAGACAAAAGGCCACAGTTGGCCAACAACGTTTTCTATGTTTTAAGTCCTGCTTCTGTTCCTCCTGCTCCCTTCCCATCTCTGCTCAGGTCTATGAGGGGCTGCGTTACAAACTGTCTCTGGAGTTTCCCAGTGGTTATCCTTACAAAGCTCCATGCGTCAAGTTCATCACCCCCTGCTTCCACCCCAACGTGGACGAGCAGGGCTTCATCTGCCTGGACATCCTGAAGGACAAGTGGTCTGCCCTCTATGATGTCAGGTCCATCCTGCTGTCCATACAGTCTCTACTTGGAGGTGCTGCCTTCTTTCATAGCCAGCTAGCTGGTGTCTAGGCTGCTGCGTCATACTGTCAAACACGTTTTATTTTAATCATTTACTTGTAATTTGGTGGCAGGGAGGTCCAAACAGATTCAGACAGAATGACAGTTAGTATTGGGTTGTTGTTTGGTTTGTTTTTTTTAAACACAGCCACAGCTTGACCATATCAAAATTGTTTATTCTGGAAGGTGAGCTTTGTTGTGTGTAATCATTTCAAGTTAGAAGGGCATTATTCATCTTTCAGTCCTGTTTCTCTGTTCTGCAGAACCAAACAATGAGAGTCCTCTGAACACGGCTGCAGCTGAACTGTGGGACAACCAGGAAGGTGAGAACTGGACACTCACCACACAACAAGAACTAAGTAGAAGCAATCAACACACCAAGAAAGTCAGAGGGAATAAATATTTTAATAATTTTGCCTTTTCAGCATTCAAAGCCCATTTACACTCAACCTACCAGAGCTGAAGCAACCCTCATCCAGTGCTGCATCCCTCAGTGTCCTGCTCCTGGCCTCCTCTGTCCTGTGTCTGTCTGACGTCCGGCTCGCTTTGTACAGTATTTTTATGTTTCAACCTTCAATGTGAATAAAGTTCTTAATTGTCTGATTTTATACACATTTACTTCTTGGACAGATAAGGGTCTGTGCTAGAGAAAAGGTAGAAGCTCGTCATCCCTGGCTCCACCATCAGACCAGCTACTCCCTGAGTAAGAAGTAGCCATAGTTGGTGGTTTCAAGTACCACAGACAAGGCAGAATAATCTCATATGCCATCAGGGCCAAAAGTTTTCAACTTTACTAGCAGCGGATGTTGAAAGGTGCGTTCTCTGGTTTGACTAAAATGGAGATGACCCCATCAGAAGGTCCAGCAGGTGGCAGCATTAAAGGATTCAGGGCTGTCTGAGAGAACATACTGGTACATGCAGGTAGTACTTTCTGCAGTATTCAATAGTTACTAAGCATACTATTATCACAAGACAAATTTAGTCTCTCTCTCTCGTCTCGTCATTCTGGGCCTTGCTAAGCTGTCTCGGTGCCGCACAGCTCGTTGGTGTAGATTTGACAGATGACATTTCTCCAGCCAGCTGTTTACCATTTTGATTCCAGTCTGCTGATCAATAGATTGACAGGTAAGGACGCTTAATTAAACTTGCCTTCCTTCTCCTGTGCAACAAATACAAGGTCATGCTGGTGAATTGTTTGTCCTAGTTCTCATATTTAAAATGAACTTTGTGAAAATTGCTCAGTTAAATAATGCACAGGTACATGAGCAGACTAATTTTAGACAATGTTGGTATTGTTCATCTCAATATTTCAACTATTAAAAAAAAAGTGTTTGAGCACTATGGCAGTATACAGTGTCAGACTAAGTCAAGGTAATGTAGTGGGTTATGTTACTGATCAGTTGAAGTAGATGGTGGTCCTGCTGGTTAATGTAACACACTCGGTGTGTGATCCTATTGGTTAACTGAGCAGCAGAGCATGCAGCCCAGGTGGCAGCAGGCAGCCATCTTGTCATGGGAGACGACCTCTACCTCCATCAGCTCTTCCAGGTTGTCCTCCTGGGCCTGAGGGTCGGTCTGAGACCCGCTGGCCTCGGCCCCTGGCTGCTGGGTTGCTTCCACCGACCAGAATGGGATGGACACCTGGGCACCAGAACCACAACATCCACCCTCAGTCTGAAGCAAACGGTTTCCAACAGGAGTCATGGAGAGTAGTGTGATTAGAATGAAAACCTGCCTACACCAGTTAGTACCATGGTCTTGGTACTTTGTGATGTAATCGGAATCAACTTTATTGCCCAAGTGCCTATGCACACGAGGAATTGGACTCCGGTTCACAGAAGCTTCCAGCTCTTGCAGACATCACTCACACACAAAAGAAACCAAAACAACAAGAAATAAATGGAACAGCAACAGGGCATTGGAGGCAAGCATGTATGCACAACAGGTATGTCACTACTATACAGAGTTGTGTTATGGCTGAATAATTAACCATAACAACCAACAGCCCATATATTACAAGTACACACTATATATTCACCTACCATCCACCACCCCGCTGCAGACTGTAGTTTATAGCTGCGCTACAGCAGCAGCAATGTGGAACCAGGATACAGCTGTTGGATGTGAATGTCTATCGCACATCTCGTTTTAGTGCACATCAGAGGAGGTTTCTATAAGACAACAGCTGAAGCAGTGCTTCACCAAAAAACATAACACACATATAAAGCCTCTTTTTTTAGACGTCAACATTTCATTACAAGGACTATTTCCTCTGTGAGTGTCAATGTTAAAAAAGGTCGTGGGTATTGTGCAACACAGCGCCCTCTTCAGGTGACGGGAGTGTTCTGCTTCACTAACCCAACGCATTTTAATGCCCACCCATTGAAGCAGTGCTTCACCCAGTCTTTCCTCGACCTGAACATGACTGACACCTGTCTAACTAATCAGAGAACACCGTCTAACCAATCAGAGTTGTTGTTTTTTAGTGCCCTGTTGGCCTGTTCTGCTTTGGCAACATTGTAATTACTGCAGTCATGCCAATAAAGCATCACTGAACTGAGCTGAACTGGGCTGGGCTGAGCTGAACTGAGCTGGGCTGGGCTGAGCTGAACTGAGCTGAACTGAACTGAGCTGAGCTGAGCTGGGCTGAACTGAGCTGAGCTGAGCTGAGCTGAGCTGAACTGAACTGGGCTGGGCTGAGCTGAACTGAGCTGGGCTGGGCTGAACTGAGCTGAGCTGAACTGAACTGAGCTGGGCTGGGCTGAACTGGGCTGGGCTGGGCTGAACTGAGCTGAGCTGAACTGAACTGAGCTGAGCTGAGCTGGGCTGGGCTGAACTGAGCTGGGCTGGGCTGAACTGGGCTGGGCTGAGCTGAACTGAGCTGGGCTGGGCTGAACTGAGCTGAACTGAACTGAGCTGGGCTGGGCTGAACTGAGCTGAACTGGGCTGAGCTGGGCTGGGCTGGGCTGAGCTGAACTGAGCTGAGCTGGGCTGGGCTGAACTGAGCTGAGCTGAACTGAGCTGAGCTGGGCTAGGCTGAGCTGAACTGAGCTGAACTGAACTGAGCTGGGCTGGGCTGGGCTGAGCTGAACTGAGCTGAACTGAGCTGAGCTGAGCTGAGCTGAGCTGGGCTGAACTGAACTGAACTGAGCTGAGCTGAGCTGGGCTGAGCTGGGCTGAACTGAACTGAGCTGAACTGAGCTGAGCTGAGCTGAGCTGAGCTGAGCTGGGCTGAACTGAACTGAGCTGAACTGAGCTGAGCTGAGCTGGGCTGAACTGAGCTGAACTGAGCTGAGCTGAGTTGGGCTGAGCTGGGCTGAACTGAACTGAACTGAGCTGAACTGAGCTGAGCTGAGCTGAACACCAGTTCAGCCTCTCCAATCTTATATTGACTTGTTCTCCAGTCTTCATCATACCTTTTGGTATTCCAAGCACGGTGAAAGATAAGAATGCAAAGAAAAAGAGATTAGCCTAAGATAAATTAGTGGGTACAATAGTAGTTTTTGGTGGTTCTTGTATATATATATATATATTGTAAGTATTATAATAATTAATCTGTTCAGATCTTTATTGATCATCTTATTTTTGCATGTTTGATCTTGACCTTGTGTAGTGGCCCTGTATTGTCGGCTAACGTTAGTTGTTCTAACTAGTTTAGCTAGCTAGCTAGCTACTAGGTTAGCTAGCTCCTGTCCTGTCTTTCAATTTTTGCAAAGAATCATGATTTGCAAACATCGTGGACCGGATCCTGCGGGAATCTTTTCACACTTTCTCCTATGAGGAAAAACTAGGAGTGAAGGCACAGGAGAGACCAAAGCCCCCCCCCCCCCCATCCAGCTGGTGCAGAGAGTGGGCTCGGTGAGTCAGAGTTTTAGTGAAGGTACAGGAGAGACCAAAGCCCCCCCCCCCCTCCAGCTGGTGCAGAGAGTGGGCTCGGTAAGTCAGAGTTTTAGTGAAGGTACAGGAGAGACCAAAGCCCCCCCCCCATCCAGCTGGTGCAGAGAGTGGGCTCGGTGAGTCAGAGTTTTAGTGAAGGTACAGGAGAGACCAAAGCCCCCCCCCCCCTCCATCCAGCTGGTGCAGAGACTGGGCTCGGTAAGTCAGAGTTTTAGTGAAGGTACAGGAGAGACCAAAGGGCCCCCCCCCCTCCATCCAGCTGGTGCAGAGACTGGGCTCGGTGAGTCAGAGTTTTAGTGAAGGTACAGGAGAGACCAAAGGGCCCCCCCCCCCCCATCCAGCTGGTGCAGAGAGTGGGCTCGGTAAGTCAGAGTTTTAGTGAAGGCACAGGAGAGACCAAAGGCCCCCCCCCTCCAGCTGGTGCAGAGAGTGGGCTCGGTGAGTCAGAGTTTTAGTGAAGGCACAGGAGAGACCAAAGGCCCCCCCCCTCCAGCTGGTGCAGAGAGTGGGCTCGGTAAGTCAGAGTTTTAGTGAAGGTACAGGAGAGACCAAAGGGCCCCCCCCCCATCCAGCAGGTGCAGAGAGTGGGCTCGGTAAGTCAGAGTTTTAGTGAAGGTACAGGAGAGACCAAAGCCCCCCGCCCCCCCATCCAGCTGGTGCAGAGAGTGGGCTCGGTGAGTCAGAGTTTTAGTGAAGGTACAGGAGAGACCAAAGGGCCCCCCCCCATCCAGCAGGTGCAGAGAGTGGGCTCGGTAAGTCAGAGTTTTAGTGAAGGTACAGGAGAGACCAAAGCCCCCCGCCCCCCCATCCAGCTGGTGCAGAGAGTGGGCTCGGTGAGTCAGAGTTTTAGTGAAGGTACAGGAGAGACCAAAGGGCCCCCCCCCCCATCCAGCAGGTGCAGAGAGTGGGCTCGGTAAGTCAGAGTTTTAGTGAAGGTACAGGAGAGACCAAAGCCCCCCGCCCCCCCATCCAGCTGGTGCAGAGAGTGGGCTCGGTGAGTCAGAGTTTTAGTGAAGGCACAGGAGAGACCAAAGGGCCCCCCCCCCCATCCAGCTGGTGCAGAGAGTGGGCTCGGTGAGTCAGAGTTTTAGTGAAGGCACAGGAGAGACCAAAGCCCCCCCCCCCTCCAGCTGGTGCAGAGAGTGGGCTCGGTGAGTCAGAGTTTTAGTGAAGGTACAGGAGAGACCAAAGCCCCCCCCCCCCATCCAGCTGGTGCAGAGAGTGGGCTCGGTAAGTCAGAGTTTTAGTGAAGGTACAGGAGAGACCAAAGGCCCCCCCCCATCCAGCTGGTGCAGAGAGTGGGCTCGGTAAGTCAGAGTTTTAGTGAAGGCACAGGAGAGACCAAAGGCCCCCCCCCCATCCAGCTGGTGCAGAGAGTGGGCTCGGTAAGTCAGAGTTTTAGTGAAGGTACAGGAGAGACCAAAGCCCCCCCCCCCTCCAGCTGGTGCAGAGAGTGGGCTCGGTAAGTCAGAGTTTTAGTGAAGGCACAGGAGAGACCAAAGCCCCCCCCCCCTCCATCCAGCTGGTGCAGAGAGTGGGCTCGGTAAGTCAGAGTTTTAGTGAAGGCACAGGAGAGACCAAAGGGCCCCCCCCCCCCATCCAGCTGGTGCAGAGAGTGGGCTCGGTAAGTCAGAGTTTTAGTGAAGGCACAGGAGAGACCAAAGCCCCCCCCCCCCTCCATCCAGCTGGTGCAGAGAGTGGGCTCGGTAAGTCAGAGTTTTAGTGAAGGCACAGGAGAGACCAAAGCCCCCCCCCCCCCTCCATCCAGCTGGTGCAGAGAGTGGGCTCGGTGAGTCAGAGTTTTAGTGAAGGCACAGGAGAGACCAAAGGCCCCCCCCCCCCTCCAGCTGGTGCAGAGAGTGGGCTCGGTAAGTCAGAGTTTTAGTGAAGGCACAGGAGAGACCAAAGCCCCCCCCCCCCTCCATCCAGCTGGTGCAGAGAGTGGGCTCGGTGAGTCAGAGTTTTAGTGAAGGCACAGGAGAGACCAAAGGCCCCCCCCCCTCCAGCTGGTGCAGAGAGTGGGCTCGGTAAGTCAGAGTTTTAGTGAAGGTACAGGAGAGACCAAAGGGCCCCCCCCCCCCATCCAGCTGGTGCAGAGAGTGGGCTCGGTAAGTCAGAGTTTTAGTGAAGGCACAGGAGAGACCAAAGCCCCCCCCCCCTCCAGCTGGTGCAGAGAGTGGGCTCGGCGAGTCAGAGTTTTAGTGAAGGCACAGGAGAGACCAAAGCCCCCCCCCCCCATCCAGCTGGTGCAGAGAGTGGGCTCGGTAAGTCAGAGTTTTAGTGAAGGCACAGGAGAGACCAAAGGTCCCCCCCCCCCCTCCAGCTGGTGCAGAGAGTGGGCTCGGTAAGTCAGAGTTTTAGTGAAGGCACAGGAGAGACCAAAGGCCCCCCCCCCATCCAGCTGGTGCAGAGAGTGGGCTCGGTAAGTCAGAGTTTTAGTGAAGGTACAGGAGAGACCAAAGGGCCCCCCCCCCCATCCAGCTGGTGCAGAGAGTGGGCTCGGTAAGTCAGAGTTTTAGTGAAGGTACAGGAGAGACCAAAGGGCCCCCCCCCCCTCCAGCTGGTGCAGAGAGTGGGCTCGGTAAGTCAGAGTTTTAGTGAAGGTACAGGAGAGACCAAAGGGCCCCCCCCCCATCCAGCTGGTGCAGAGAGTGGGCTCGGTAAGTCAGAGTTTTAGTGAAGGCACAGGAGAGACCAAAGGGCCCCCCCCCCTCCAGCTGGTGCAGAGAGTGGGCTCGGTAAGTTTTAGTGAAGGAACAGGAGAGACCAAAGGCCCCCCCCCCTCCAGCTGGTGCAGAGAGTGGGCTCGGTGAGTCAGAGTTTTAGTGAAGGTACAGGAGAGACCAAAGGGCCCCCCCCCCTCCAGCTGGTGCAGAGAGTGGGCTCGGTAAGTCAGAGTTTTAGTGAAGGTACAGGAGAGACCAAAGGGCCCCCCCCCCATCCAGCTGGTGCAGAGAGTGGGCTCGGTAAGTCAGAGTTTTAGTGAAGGCACAGGAGAGACCAAAGGCCCCCCCCCCCTCCAGCTGGTGCAGAGAGTGGGCTCGGTAAGTCAGAGTTTTAGTGAAGGTACAGGAGAGACCAAAGGGCCCCCCCCCCATCCAGCTGGTGCAGAGAGTGGGCTCGGTAAGTCAGAGTTTTAGTGAAGGCACAGGAGAGACCAAAGGGCCCCCCCCCCTCCAGCTGGTGCAGAGAGTGGGCTCGGTGAGTCAGAGTTTTAGTGAAGGTACAGGAGAGACCAAAGGGCCCCCCCCCCATCCAGCTGGTGCAGAGAGTGGGCTCGGTAAGTCAGAGTTTTAGTGAAGGTACAGGAGAGACCAAAGGGCCCCCCCCCCATCCAGCTGGTGCAGAGAGTGGGCTCGGTAAGTCAGAGTTTTAGTGAAGGTACAGGAGAGACCAAAGGCCCCCCCCCCCTCCAGCTGGTGCAGAGAGTGGGCTCGGTAAGTCAGAGTTTTAGTGAAGGTACAGGAGAGACCAAAGCCCCCCCCCCCATCCAGCTGGTGCAGAGAGTGGGCTCGGTAAGTCAGAGTTTTAGTGAAGGCACAGGAGAGACCAAAGGCCCCCCCCCCCTCCAGCTGGTGCAGAGAGTGGGCTCGGTAAGTTTTAGTGAAGGCACAGGAGAGACCAAAGGCCCCCCCCCCCTCCAGCTGGTGCAGAGAGTGGGCTCGGCGAGTCAGAGTTTTAAGTGTTCTAGGTACAACAAGCTGGAGCGGCTAACGGGTAGTGTGCTAACAAACCGCTTGTGTTGCTGGCCTTGCGTGATGTGTAAGTGTGCTGCTGCTGCTGCAGGAGATGGGAGTTCTTCAAAGTTCGCAAGAGGTAGATTTGAGGATCTGCGACGGGTTGACAGATCTGTTAAGCTTCATGAAGAATCAAAGCAGCATGTCAGTGCCGCCGTGCAGTCAAGTCTGCTGGGACATGGGAGGACTGATACTCTGATGAAGGCAAGCGTCTCCAGTTGGCAAAGCCTAACGCCACGGTCCAGAAAGTCCGTGCCATTGTGAAAAGGTTGGTTGATTCGATGTCATCATTGGGTCATCAGGAGCAGCATTTAGGGGGCATGATGAGAGTGAAAAGTCCGATAATAAAGGAAACCACAGAGACGGTAGAAGTGTTTTCCCACTATGACGATGTCCTGGCTGCTCATTTGAAATCAGTGAGGGACGTTTTAAACATATAATGGGGGGTTGGGTGGTTGCTTCACCAAAAATGTTGGTCAGCAGCCACCACTGGTGTCCGGATGAACTGATTCAACTTTCTGGGATAGGACCAAAGCCCTATTGTGCACATCATACCCTCAGCAATACAGACGTGTTCAAATGTGTCGGTACCTCTCCACAAAAAAACGAGGAATGCACAATTTTCTCTGAAATAACGTTAAACTGACAAAAGTAATTGGCATCCACCATTGTTTATTCCATAGTCCATAGAAATCTCTTTGTTTTTTAATTGTTTATTCAACATAACATTGTAAATAATAAAGCAAATGAAAATGGCATGAACAAACATGATGGGACCCTTAAACTAATATTTTGTTGCACAACCTTTAGAGGCAATCACGTCAATAAAACGTGTTTTCTGCAGCTCTCCGTGAGACTTCTGCACCTGGTCACAGCTACGTTGGCCCTCTGGTCCTGAGCAAACTGCTCCAGCTGTCTCGGGTCTGATGGGTGCCTTCTCCAGACTTCAAGTTTCATCTCTTCCCACAGATGTTCCATAGGATTCAGATCAGGACTCATAGAAGGCCACTTCACAATAGTCCAATGTTTTGTGCTTTTCCATTCTTGGGTGCTTTTAGCAGTGTTTGTGGTCATTATCCTGACGGAGGACCCAAGACCTGCGACTGAGATAGAGTTTTCTGACACTGGGCAGAACGTTTCACTCCAGATTTTATTTGTTTTATTATTACTTTATTGATCCCCGTGGGGAAATTCGTCCATCCTAGCTGTGTAGCTAGGAGCAGTGGGCAGCTGCTGTGCAGCATCCAGGGACCAACTCCAGTTGGTCTTGCCATGCCTCGGTCAGGGACACAGACAGGAGTATTAACACTAACATGCATGTTTTTTTGATGGTGGGGGAACCGGAGCACCCGCAGAAAACCCACCACAGACACGGGGAGAACATGCAAACTGCACACAGAAAGGACCTGGGCTGACCCCCCTAAGGTTGGGCTGACCCCCCTAAGGTTGGACAACCCCGAATGTCTTGATAGTCTTGAGATTTCATTATACACGCACAAATTCAAGGCACCCTTTGTCAGGCACAGCAAAGCAGCCCCAAAACCTAACTGAGCCTCCTGCATGTTTCACTGGAGGCATGCTGTTCTTTTCCTTGAACGCTTCATTCTTTTCATCTGTGAACATCGAGCTGATGTGACTCGCCTAAATCCTCTAGTTTTGACTCATCTGTCCAAAGGAGACACTCCTAGAAGAAATGTGGCTTGTCAACATGCATTTTAGCAAATTCCAGTCTGACTCTTCCATGTTTTTCCTTGGTAAGTGGAGTCCTCCTGGGTTTTCTTTCATAGAACCCACTGTCACTCAAAAAGTGACAGATGGTGGATTTCAGCTTGTAGCCCTATGTCCTTTCATTGTGATACACAGGCGCCACAATGAAAGGACATAGAGCAGACAGAATCATAGCGAAGGCACAGAATCAACTCCTGAATGAAAGAGTGAGACAGGTCCATTTCACTATTGAAGGGCTGAAGGAGAAATCTGAGCAACTACTCCAGCAAATAACATCCCACTTGCCTGGTGCAGTCCTGGAGAGGATCACTGATTTCACCAAGAAAGCCCAACTATCTCAACACCACAAAACCAAAGAAAGGCAGACAAGGAAGTTTCAAAACTTACAGCGACGAACCAACAACACTAGCCAAGCAGATATACTTACCTGGAGACAAAAGACAGAACATCCCACACAAAACGGAACGCAGGACAAATGGATCAAGAATCTGTCAGACAAGGTACTTACCCAATCAGAGAAGGAGGTCTTAGCCAAAGGACTGAACTTCGCCATGACACCCAAACAACTACCTATAGTTGACCTCATCACATCCACAGAATCAGCCATAAGGAAAAACAAGCTAAAGGAAACCGAGGCAGAACAGCTCAGGTTAAAGGTATCAGCAGCTCTGTCCAATGCAAAACTCCCTCCTTCCAACTTAACCATGGAGGAAAGGAAAGCCGTGACAGCCCTGAGCAAGGATGAAAACATCACTATCCTTCCAGCAGATAAGGGGAGATGCACGGTTATCCTCAACACAACAGACTACCACGCCAAGATCACGTCATTACTCAGTGACACCGACACCTATGATGAACCTCTGAGACGCAATCCTACTGGTGGTTACAAGAGGAGAATAATAGAGTACCTACAGAAACTACAGAAAGGAGGAACCATTGATCGGATACAATACCACCGTCTCTACCCACAAGATAACATTCCATGCATATATGGACTCCCTAAGATCCATAAAGATGGAACCCCCCTCAGGCCCATCGTCAGCAGCATAAACTCGGTCACGTACAACATTGCCAAACATATAGCCAACATCTTGACCCCTTTAGTGGACGAAACACCTCACCATATCCAAAACTCCATTGACTTCGGGGACAAGGTCCAAGGCGTAATACTGGAACCGGATGAAAGCATGGTATCCTACATCGTGACCTCGTTATTCACCTGCATCCCAACCATGGAGGGTTTGGAAACTGTGAGGCAACGTTTGCTATGGGACGACACCCTCCACGGTAGGACCAACCTCAGCCCAGACCAGATTTGCCAACTACTGGACCTTTGCCTGAACACTACATATTTCCAGTTCAGGGGCCAGTTTTACAGACAGAAACACGGCTGTGCAGTGGGCTCACCAGTATCTCCCATTGTGGCCAACTTATTTATGGAAGAGGTAGAACACAGGGCCCTGAACTCCTTCAGAGGAACACCTCCGAGCCACTGGTTCAGATATGTGGACAGCACATGGGTCAAAATCCAAACACAAGAGGTGCAAGCGTTTACCAAACACATCAACTCAGTGGACAAGAACATTAAGTTCACAAGGGAAGACGTAAAGAACAACAGTTTGCCCTTCTTGGACTGTGACGTCCACATTGGGGAAGACAGGAGCCTCCACATTGGGGTTTACAGGAAACCTACACACACAGACCAATATCTACTTTTCGACTCACACCACCCTCTGGAACACAAACTGGGCATCATCAGAACTCTGCAACACAGAACTGACAATGTGCCCAGCAGCACTCAGGCCCAACGAGAAGAACACAAACACCTGAGGGAAGCTCTAAAAACCTGCGGCTACCCCAGTTGGACCTTTGTGAAAACTGCAACATGTTCCAGAAAGACCAACCAGGTGAGCGACAAGGAGAAAAGGAACAGAAGGAATAACATAGTCATCCCGTATGTTTCTGGGGTCTCCGAGAAACTCAGGAGAATTTTTAACAAACACCACATCCCGGTATACTTCAAACCCAGCAACCCAGGAGACTCAAGAAGCCTAGCCTCCAAGAACAACAGTCGGTCTCTAACGGCTCCAACGACTCTCATGACCACTGAACAATGAAGTCAAAACTAACACCCCCAACGACCGTCACTGCTAAACAAATGCATATCAATAGCTCCGATGGCGACGGGCGAGGCCATAACATCGGTACACAAGAGCCACTCATATCTATGGCTCTGTTAGCGACGGGCGTTGGTAAACATCGGATCACAAAGAGCCACACATATCTATAGCTCTGATAACGACTCCTAGAGGATCAATTCTGAGTCTCATCACCAGCCAGTCAGACTAGCTTGGTCTAGTCCAGTGGTGGATCTAGAGATTTTTTCCTGGGGTGGCAAAGGGGTGGCAAGACTGTGTCCCAGAGGTGGCAGCTGCCACCCCTTGCCACCCTGTAGATCCGCCCCTGGTCTAGTCAGAAAGGCACGAACTGATGAAGCCTCTTGGATGAGAGGCAAAACGTCTTCACGAATATATACCAAGTCCAGCTGCACTCGATTCAACTCCTTTGGATAAGAAGGAGGAGAGCATTGTTTCACTAAGGAGGAGGAGACCATGGTTTCAATGAAGAGGAGACATTGTTTCAATAAGGAGGAGGACAGCATTGGTTCAACAAGGAGGAGGACATCATTGGTTCAATAAGGGGAGCATTAGCTTCAATAAGGAGGAGGACAGCATTGTTTCAATAAGGAGGAGGACAGCATTGTTTCAATAAGGAGGACAGCATTGTTTCAATAAGGAGGAGAAGAGCATTGTTTCAATAAGGAGTAGGACAGCATTGTTTCAATGAGGAGGAGGAGAGCATTGTTTCAATAAGGAGTAGGATAGCATTGTTTCAATAAGGAGGAAGACAACATTAGTTTCAATAAGGAGGAGGACAGCATTGTTTCAATAAGGAGGAGGACAGCATTGTTTCAATAAGGAGGACAGCATTGTTTCAATAAGGAGGAGAAGAGCATTGTTCAATACGGAAGAGGAGAGCATTGTTTCAATGAGGAGGAGAGCATTGTTTCAATAAGGAGTAAGACAACATTAGTTTCAATAAGGAGGAGGACAGCATTGTTTCAATAAGGAGGAGAAGAGCATTTTTTCCATAAGGAGGAGGACAGCATTGCTTCAATAAGGGGGAAGAGAGCATTGGTTCAAAAAGGAGGAAGAGAGCATTGTTTCAATAAGGAGGAAGAGAGCATTGTTGTCCTCAATGTGCAGAAGACGAAGGAGCTGATTGTGGACTTCAGGAGGTCTAGAAGCTGCAGCCACTCTCCCATACACATCAATCGGGTGGAAGTGGAGCGTGTTTCCAGCTTTAAATTCTTTAGAGTCCACATCAGCGAGGACCTTTCATGGACATTAAACACCCAGGCTCTTGTGAAAAAGGTCCAACAACGCCTGCATTTC
This sequence comes from Lampris incognitus, assembly GCF_029633865.1. Lineage (NCBI taxonomy): Eukaryota > Metazoa > Chordata > Actinopteri > Lampriformes > Lampridae > Lampris > Lampris incognitus. The sequence goes on along the minus strand of NC_079212.1, from coordinate 150,899,349 downwards.
CTGAGGAGGCTGAGTAGCGCCCGTCTATCCCCCCAAATTCTCACCAACTTCTACCACTGCACCATAGAGAGCATCCTGACCATCTGCATCTCAGTGTGGTATGACAACTGCACCTCAGTAGACCAGAAAGCTCTGCAGCGGGTCATCAAGGTGGCCCAGCATATCACCGGTACCCAGCTCCCAGCCATAAAAGATATTTATCACAAACGCTGCCTTCGAAGGGGTCTGAGCATCAGCAGAGATCCCACCCACCCCAACCATGGACTGTTCTCCCCCCTGTGCTCTGGGAGGCGCTACAGGAGCCTCAGAGCCCGCACTACCAGGCTCAAAAACAGCTTCTTTCCACAAGCTGTTGCCCACCTGAACCTGGCTACCCACTGAATGTCTGTAGATACTTTTAAATATTTTGTACTCCAGCTCTTTTTAACTTATTTTTAGCTTTTGGTCTTCATCAGTGTATATCTTATGCTGTGTTTTCTGTGGTCTTCATCAGTGTATATCTTATGCTGTGTTTGTGTGTCTTCATCAGTGTATATCTTGTGCTGTGTTTGTGTGTCTTCATCAGTGTATATCTTGTGCTGTGTTTGTGTGTCTTCATCAGTGTATATCTTATGCTGTGTTTGCTGTGGTCTTCATCATTGTATATCTTATACTGTGTTTGCTGTGGTCTTCATCAGTGTATATCTTATACTGTGTTTGCTGTGGTCTTCATCAGTGTATATCTTATACTGTGTTTGCTGTGGTCTTCATCAGTGTATATCTTATACTGTGTTTGCTGTGTTTGTCTGTGTCTGTCTTGCACTGTTTGGTGAAGCCACAGCCCTCATTTCCTTTTTAACATGTGCCTGCACATTGTTTTTAATGACAATAAAATTGAATTGGATTGAATTGTTTCAATAAGGAGGAGGAGAGCATTGTTTTAATAAGGAGGAGAGCATTGTTTTAATAAGGAGGAGGACAGCATTGCTTAAATCAGTGTACCAACAACTCTGCCGATATTGTACTTTGCAAAACACTGACGTCTACGACAGTTGAAGCAGCCTTGCTTTTGTTCACAGAATGTCTTCTGTAACCCTGAGTCCCGGGGTGTGCTGTGCTACGGCCCTTCTGTAACCCTGAGTCCCGGGTTGTGCTGTGCTACGGCCCTTCTGTAACCCTGAGTCCCGGGGTGTGCTGTGCTACGGCCCTTCTGTAACCCTGAGTCCCGGGGTGTGCTGTGCTACGGCCCTTCTGTAACCCTGAGTCCCGGGGTGTGCTGTGCTACGGCCCTTCTGTAACCCTGAGTCCCGGGGTGTGCTGTGCTACGGCCCTGCCATGCACACCACACCTTCAGTAACCATGAGTCCCGGGGTGTGCTGTGCTACGGCCCTGCCATGCACACCACACCTTCAGTAACCATGGAGTCCCGAGGTGTGCTGTGCTACGGCCCTGCCATGCACACCACACCTTCAGTAACCATGGAGTCCCGGGGTGTGCTGTGCTACGGCCCTTCTTTAACCCTGAGTCCCGGGTTGTGCTGTGCTACGGTCCTTCTTTAACCCTCAGTCCTGGGGTGTGCTGTGCTACGGCCCTTCTGTAACCCTGAGTCCCGGGGTGTGCTGTGCTACGGCCCTTCTGTAACCCTGAGTCCCGGGGTGTGCTGTGCTACGGCCCTTCTGTAACCCTGAGTCCCGGGGTGTGCTGTGCTACGGCCCTTCTGTAACCCTGAGTCCCGGGGTGTGCTGTGCTACGGCCCTTCTTTAACCCTGAGTCCCGGGTTGTGCTGTGCTACGGCCCTTCTGTAACCCTGAGTCCCGGGGTGTGCTGTGCTACGGCCCTTCTGTAACCCTGAGTCCCGGGGTGTGCTGTGCTACGGCCCTTCTGTAACCCTGAGTCCCGGGGTGTGCTGTGCTACGGCCCTTCTGTAACCCTGAGTCCCGGGGTGTGCTGTGCTACGGCCCTTCTGTAACCATGAGTCCCGGGTTGTGCTGTGCTACGGCCCTTCTGTAACCCTGAGTCCCGGGGTGTGCTGTGCTACGGCCCTTCTGTAACCCTGAGTCCCGGGGTGTGCTGTGCTACGGCCCTTCTGTAACCCTGAGTCCCGGGGTGTGCTGTGCTACGGCTTTTCTGTAACCCTGAGTCCCGGGGTGTGCTGTGCTACGGCCCTTCTGTAACCCTGAGTCCCGGGTTGTGCTGTGCTGCGGCCCTTTCATGCACACCACACCTCCAGTAACATACTAGGTTGTTAGTCTACTGGAAGTGTGGTGCTTCATAGATACAGCGGTGCTTGAAAGTTTGTGAACCCTTTAGGATTTTCTGTATTTCTGCATAAATATGACCTAACACATCATCAGATTTTCACACATTTCCTAAAAGTAGATAAAGAGAACCCAATTAAACAAATGAGACAAAAATATTATACTTGGTCATTTATTTATTGAGGAAAATTATCCAATATTACATATCTGTGAGTGGCAAAAGTATGTGAACCTGTAGGACTAGCAGTTAATTTGAAGGTGAAATTAAAGTCAGATGTTTTCAATCAATGGGATGACAATCAGGTGTGAGTGGGCACCCTGTTTTATTTAAAGAACAGGGATCTATCAAAGTCTGGTCTTCACAACACGTGTTTGTGGAAGTGTATCATGGCAAGAACAAAGGAGGTTTCTGAGGACCTCAGAAAAAGCGTTGTTAATGCTCATCAGGCTGGAAAAGGTTACAAAACCATCTCTAAAGAGTTTGGACTCCACCAATCCACAGTCAGAGAGATTGTGTACAAATGGAGGAAATTCAAGACCATTGTTACCCTCCCCAGGAGTGGTCAACCATCAAAGATAACTCCAAGAGCAAGGTGTGTAATAGTCGGCCAGGTCACAAAGGAATCCTGGGTAACTCCTAAGCAACTAAAGGCCTCTCTCACATTGGCTAATGGTAATGTTCATGAGTCCACCACCAGGAGAACACTGAACAACAATGGTGTGCATGGCAGGGTTGCAAGGAGAAAGCCACTGCTCTCCAAAAAGCACATTGCTGCCCATCCACAGTTTGCTAAAGATCACGTGGACAAGCCAGAAGGCTATTGGAAAAATGTTTTGTGGACGGATGAGACCAAGATAGAACTTTTTGGTTTAAAAGAGAAGCGTAATGTTTGGCGAAAGGAAAACACTGCATTCCAGCATAACAACCTTATCCCATCTGTGAAACATGGTGGTGGTAGTATCATGGTTTGGGCCTGTTTTGCTGCATCTGGGCCAGGATGGCTTGTCATCATTGATGGAACAATGAATTCTGAATTATACCAGCGAATTCTTAAGGAAAATGTCAGGACATCTGTCCGTGAACTGAATCTCAAGAGAATGGGGGTCATGCAGCAAGACAACGACCCTAAGCACACAAGTCCTCTTCCAAAGAATGGTTAAAGAAGAATAAAGTTAATGTTTTGGAATGGCCAAGTCAAAGTCCTGACCTTAATCCAATCGAAATGTTGTGGAAGGACCTGAAGCGAGCAGTTCATGTGAGGAAACCCACCAACATCCCAGAGTTGAAGCTGTTGTGTACGCAGGAATGGGCTAAAATTCCTCTAAGCCGATGTGAAGGACTGATCAACAGTTACCAGAAACGTTTAGTTGCAGTTATTGTTGCGGGGGGGTCACACCAGATACTGAAAGCAAAGGTTCACATACTTTTGCCACTCACAGACATGTAATATTGGATCAGTTCCCTCAATAAATAAATGACCAAGTATCATATTTTTGTCTCAGTTGTTTAACTGGGTTCTCTTTATTTACTTTTAGGACTTGTGTGAAAATATGATGATGTGTTAGATCATATTTATGCAGAAATATAGAACATTCTAAAGGGTTCACAAACTTTCAAGCACCACTGTATAGTTGGATCAGTTCATTTTGACACGTGTGGTGAAAGAAACCTTTCATCTGATGAGACGTTTCTGTCACCAGACCATGTTCTGTCACCAGACCATGTTCTGTCACCAGGCCATGTTCTGTCACCAGGCCATGGCCTGTCTCAACTGCATTACTGAGTACGCATAAGATGCTCAGCAATACAGCAACACACTGAAGTGGACAAATGAACATGCGATGGCATGATAGCACAGCACATTCTGCCAGTCTTGTGCCACTGAAGCATAACTGCTGGCCTAGGACACGCATTACATGGACAGAATTTCTTTTGTCTACAAAGCGAGTTTCTTTTGTGATAGGGTTTTGTAATGAATATATGCATCTTGTAGCACAAAAGGTGTACCAAAAAGGGTCTGTACACTGGGCCCCATAGTTCATTGAGTCTACAAAACCAAAAACTACAAACTGCTTTGTAGAGAAAATCTAGTGTTGCTTCTGTGTTTCATGACTAAAACCAAACAGTGGTTATGGGTTTCAACAACACATCATGCAGGAAAACCCTCTGGTAGGACTAAAATGTTATTCATCACATGTATGTCTGCTAGGACTCACCTTCAATTACTCGTCACACGTGTGTCTCCTAGGACTCACCTTCAACTGCATGTCTTTTATCATGACATCCAGCCCAGCAATGTGAGCAGCTATATCAGGGCTTGGCTCCTCCTCCAGGTTCAGCCAGGGTGTCTGGACTGATGCTGCATGAGCGGACAACCCTGCCACGCTGTCACCCGACCCTGAGGTGGAGTTAGCTCAGCTTAGTTATCTTAGGTCACAGGTCAAAACAAAGCATGTTCACCATAATCCGGACATAGTAGTTTTTAGGTCTAGTGAAATAACATTAAGTCTTTTAATATCCCATTTGGTTTGTCATTTCCTGTATTCAGTGCATTCACCTCAAAGTATTTTATGGGTCATAAACAAGCTTCTCCCCTGAAGCCCAAGCTCTGTAGAGGGTGAAGACATTTCATTTGAGTTCCCTGTTAACCAAGCAGGGGGACCACATGCAAACAGTCGATGTCAAACAGCCAAATTTACAATGTCTACTCTTCTACAGTTGACAACACAAAAAGGCGTCGAACTTTAACATAATGTATGCCAGGCTTAATGAGATATTTATATGTCACCTGCAGTTACACTATTGTCCACTATTCGGCACTATATAAATAAATCTCAGTGTGTGCCTTCCTCAGGCTCGGGTCCTCTACCAGAGGCCTTTGGAGTTTGAAGGTTCTGCGCAGTATCTTGGCTGTTCCTAGGACCACACTCTTCTGGACAGAGACTTCGGATGTTGTTTCTGGAACCTGCCGGAGCCACTCTCCCAGTTTGGAGGTCACAGTCCCTAGTGCTCCTATTACCACTGGGACTACTGTGGATTTAACCTTCCGCATCCCATCTAGCTCCTCCCTCAGCCCCTTGGTATTTCTCGTTATAGCAGCTGGGTAGCTCAGTAGGCAAGAATGCCAGCTTTCCCACCGGATATCGGGGTTTCAAACTAGGGCTACAACAACGAATCAATGAAATCGAGAAAATTTGATTATAAAAATTGTTGGCAACGAATTTCATTATCGATTCGTTGGGTCTATGTTGTTGCATGCTGTGTTGCGAAGCTGGCTGCTGTATAATGTTCTGTATTGAACCTTGGTTTTAATATCACGACGACACAGGCTACTCTGTAGATTCACGCTTACGTTTTATTCTCTTCTTCTCTAGTTACCTTTCCGTCTGAACTTATTGGATTCCTAAAGTCTAGTGCCTGGTGACAGACCATGGCCTGGTGACAGAAACGTCTCATCAGATGAAAGGTTTCTTTCACCACACGTGTCGAGATGAACTGATCCAACTATATCTATGAAGTACCACACTTCCAGTAGAGTGATGTTCCACTACATGCTACATCACTTCAAGAAAAAAAAACAAACATTTGAAACATGCGGGAGGCAGAGAAAACTGTCTGACCAAAGCCTGCGGGCCAGGTCCGGCACGGGAGAGCCAAATGTCTGGCGCCGACTCATTGGCACTAACGCATCTGTAATAACGTGTGAAAAATTTTTTACAACATGTGAAATACACTCTTATCCACGAGTCAGAATTGTCCACTAGTTGGTGCCTGTCGAGGCGGCAACCCAAGAACCCGCTGGTGGACACCGGCGGTGAGGGAAGCCGTCAGGCTGAAGAAGGAGGCCTTTCGGACTTGGTTGGCCCAGGGGTCTACTGAAGCAGCAGACAGGTACCAGGAGGCCAGAAGAGCTGCCGCTTCGGCGGTCGCGAAAGCAAAAACTCGGGTGTGGGAGGACTTCGGCGAGGCTATGGAGGAGGACTTTCGGTTGGCCTCATGGAAGTTCTGGCAAACCATACGGCGACTCAGGAAAGGGAAGCAGGGCTTGACTCAGGCTGTGTTCAGCCGGGGAGGGGACCTGTTGACCCGGACTGGGGATGTTGTCGAGCGGTGGAAAGAACACTTTGAGGAGCTCCTGAACCCGACTAACACGTCCTCAGTGGATGAGGTAGAGTCTTAAGACTCAGGGGAAGCCCCACCCATATCCCTGGCAGAGGTCTCTGAGGTAGTTAAAAATCTCCTCAGTGGCAAGGCGCCGGGTGTGGATGAGATTCGTCCTGAGATGCTGAAGGCTCTGGACATTGTTGGGCTGTCTTGGTTGACATGCCTCTTCAGTGTCGCGTGGAGGTCGGGGACAGTACCTGTGGAGTGGCAGACTGGGGTGGTGGTTCCCATATTCAAAAAAGGGGACCGGAGGGTATGCTTCAATTTTCGGGGCATCACATTGCTCAGCCTCCCTGGGGAAAGTGCTGGAAAGGAGGCTCCGGCCGATTGCCGAACCTCAGATCCAGCAGGAACAATGCGGATTCCGTCCTGGCCGTGGAACAACGGACCAACTCTTTACCCTTGTGGAAGTGCTGAGGGGGGCATGGGAGTTTGACCAGCCAGTTTATGTATTTTGTGGACTTGGAGAAGGCTTACGACCGTGTATCCCGGGGCACTCTGTGGGGGGTACTGCGGGAGTATGGGGTATCGGGGCAGTTGCTACAAGCCATCCGGTCCTTGTATAACCAAAGTGAGAGCTGTGTCCGCATTCTTGACACAAAGTCAAACACGTTTTCGGGGGGTGTCGGACTCCGCCAAGGTTGTCCCTTGTCTCCAATTCTGTTTGTGAATAGCCAAGGTGAGGAGTGTGCATATTTTGGGAACATCAGAATTGCATCTCTGCTCTTCGCAGATGATGTTGTCTTGCTGGCTTCATCAGAACGCGACCTCTGGCGCGAACTGGGGTGGTTTGCACCTGAGTGTGAAATGGCCGGGATGAGAGTCAGCACCTCCAAGTCTGAGGCCATGGTTCTCTACCAGAAAATGGTGGATTGCTCCCTCCAGGTTGGGGATGAGTTGCTATCCCAAGTGAAGGAGTTCAAAGTATCTCGGGGTCTTGTTCACGAGTGAGGGTAGGATGTAGGATGGAGCGGGAGATTGACAGACAGATTGGTGCAGCGTCAGCAGTAATGCGGGCGTTGTACCAGACCGTTGTGGCGAAGAAGGAACTGAGCCGGAAGGCAAAGCTCTCAATTTACCAGTTAATCTTCATTCTAATCCTCACCTATGGTCATGAGCTTTGGGTAATGACCGAAAATGGATACAAGCAGCTGAAATTAGTTTCCTCCGTAGGGTGTCTGGGCTCAGCTTTAGAGATAGGGTGAGAAGCTCGGACATCCGGAGGGGGCTCGGAGTAGAGCCGCTGCTCCTTCGCATCGAAAGGAGCCAGTTGAGATGGTTCAGGCATCTGATTAGCATGCCTCCTGGGCGCCTTCCCTTGGAGGTTTACCAGGCACGGCCAACTGGGAGGAGACCTCGGGGTAGACCCAGACCTCGCTTGAGGAACTACAGGTCCAATCTGGCCTGGGAACGCCTTGGGATCCCCCAGGAGGAGCTGGAGGGTGTTTCTGAGGAGAGGGATGTCTGGAGTGCCCTACTTAGCTTGCTGCCAACGCGACCCGACCCCGGAGAAGCGACTTAAGATGAGATGAGATGAGATGAGATGAGATGAACATGTGAAATAAAGTGCGTGCTGCTCTACTTTATTTTGACCTCACCCCAGCCCGTACAGTTGACCTATTGTGTGGTGTGCATGTAGACGTAAGACGTACTCTGCACTCTCTACGGTCCTTGATTAGACAGAGCCACAGATAATCAGTAACTGTCCTAAACCAAAAACATGGCCTGCGTGAAAAAGCGGAAAGTCGACCAGGAAAACCGTCAGTTCAAGTCTGACTGGACTGATCAGTTTTGTTTTATTTTACCAATGCCAAACCGACATGCTTTTCAGGGCACTGCTGGAGGAAATGTCAGCGGAACACACGGATCTTTTGCTGCATAATGATGTTTGCTGGCTGAGCAAAGGCCGTGCGTTGGAGAGGGAGTGTGACCTGCATGATGAGCTTGTGTCATTTTTATCCTGACTGTGCAGCCAAAAAGCCCAAGAATATCAGAGGTTTTTAAGTGACAATAAGGTGATGGCATGTTATTTTTTTTTTCTTCGTGACGTTGTGTCTCATCTAAATTATGTTAATCTGCAATTACAAAGCAAGAACCACACTGTTGCAGACATGTACAAGGTGGCTGAAGCTTTCCGGTCAAAGCTGAATCTTTTGGAGAGACACGTTCACGGGAGAAAGTTGCACTTTCCACGTCTACAGGAGCATTGCAAGAAGAACGAAGTAGGGGAGGATCCAGCGATGAAGGATTTTGTGACGAGCTTGGCAGAAAACGCCAAGGAACGACTTGAAAGCTTCCCTAAACTCTCAGCTGACATCCTCCTCTTCCTGAGACAGCCATTCTCCGTCTTGGCTGATGGCCAGTGGACTGCAGAGGCCAAAAGTCTGGTACCTTCCAAAGATGAGGCAACTCTTCAGATGGAGGTCTTGGAGATGGGAACATCTGATTTGCTCAAAGCACAACACAAGGACACTGGGGTGAGAGACTTTTGGATCAACATGGTTCCCCAAGCTCAATTAAAAACTACAAGAGCTATTTCAGTGCTCCGACTCACAATGTTCCCCTCCACGTACATGTGTGAGTTATCATTTTCTTCAATGAACTCAATCAAGAACCAGGAAAGAAACAGAATCTCCAATGCACCTCTTGGCCAGTGCCTCAGGTTTGCCACAACAGAATACAGGCCTGACATCAGGATTGTCTCATCCCATCGCTCTCACTTCTCTCACTGATTGGTGAATGAACATCCATTTATTTTTGTCCATAATGGTAGTGTGTGAGAGTGAGTGTGTGAGAAAGTGTTACTGCAGTGTTACTGTTGTTAAAACTATTTGATGTAGCAAAGCCTGTTGACAATTAGCTTTTGTTTCTTTATTATCTATAATTAATCTTTAACAACTCAGGTCCATTCAAGCAATGTAAAAAATACCTGTTTTGTGCACTTTATTTAAAAAACAAGTATGTGTTGTATAGCATACATTGAGGTCTGTTATTTGTGTTGATATTGTTAATTTGGAATAACATTTTTTTGTTTGAATAAAATGATGGAAATAAATTTGTTTTTGTGTTTTTATCACATTCATTGATTAATTGAAGAAATAATCGACGGATTAATTGATGTCAAAATAGTTGTTAGTGGCAGCCCTAGTTCAAATCCCAGTTGAGACAAGTTTCCAGTAAGCTTCTGTGGCTTAGACTCCTAATGCTATACAAGCCAACTGAGTTTTACTTAAGTGACCAGTTTCTGGGCAATAGGCCTAGTTTCAGTTTAGCTCTTTGGCCAATTGGGTGTTAAGTGGCCAGGGTGTGGCCTGCACTCCTGGCAGACAATTGGCAATCAGTGTTCTTTAAATCACTGCTGCTACACAGGCAAACAAGCCGAGGGCAAACAGGTCTAGGTTGAACGAAGGCAAGCGCAACTTCTTCAAGTAAAGACTTCGTCAAGCAAGGACTGCTCTTTTTACATCCCCGCCCGACCACTTGGCTCTGCTGCCTCGGGATGCCTGGTTGCCCCGTTGCTCAGAGGCCCCTGCTGCCGATCAACCCGGTCCCGGCTCTGTTCTGTCCTGGCCCCACAGTGGTGGAATTAACTCCCCACTGATGTCAGGACAGCCGAGTCACTGCCCATCTTTCAGCGCAGGTTGAAAACTCACCTCTTCAAGAACTACTACCCTGTTACTTGTTCTTACCACTTATTGTATTCACTCATTTAAAAAAAAAAACTTTCTTGCGCTTTTACTTTAACGCTGGTTTTGCTCTTAGATGCTTGTTTAGATGCACTTATGACCTCTGATGACTAGTAGTTCTCCTGATTTCCTACGTTAAATGCCCTTATTCAATTCAATTCAATTTCATTGTCATTAAAAACAATGTGCAGGCACATGTTAAAATGAAATGAGGGCTGTGGCTTCACCAATCAGTGCAAGACAGACACAGACAAACACAGAAAACACAGCACAAGATATACACAAATGAAGACCAAAGCTGAAAATAAGTTAAAAGAGAGCTGGAACAAAATATTTAACAATATCTACAGACATTCAGTGGGTAGCCAGGTTCAGGTGGGCAACAGCTTGGGGAATGAAGCTGTTTTTGAGCCTGGTAGTGCGGGCTCTGAGGCTCCTGTAGTGCCTCCCAGAGTGCAGGGGGGAGAACAGTCCATGGTTGGGGTGGGTGGGATCTCTGCTGATGCTCAGACCCCTTCGAAGGCAGCGTTTGTGATAAACGTCTTTTATGGCTGGGAGCTGGGTACCGGTGGTATGCTGGGCCGCCTTGACGATCCGCTGCAGAGCTTTCTGGTCTACTGAGGTGCATTGTAAGTATTGTAAATCACTTTGGATAAAAGCGTCGCCGAAATGACTGAAATGTAATATAACACAAATAGAGTCATACCGACTCGGATGTCGCCCAGGTAAGAAGGACCGCGTCAAGTGTTGGGGAATCAGGGCAACCTGATGAGAAATGGGCTACTGGAACAAGACATTTATGGACAAGGGCTGAGAACCTGGAACTGATGGAATGCTACTATAACAGTAGACCCCAAGGAGAGGGGCTATATAAGGCATACATGGGAACAGTGGACCAGTAGGAGACCTACTTCCACACTGACTCAAAAGTAGCTAATGGCTCAATGCTCAAACATCAATAGAAGGAAGCTGCTGTCACAACTTGAGATGGAGAGGCTCCAGCAGGATGACTATTTCAGCACCCTAAACGGCCGCCCAGTAGGCAGGAGATACATGAGGACAGACTCCAACAAGCTGAAACTATCCCACCAGCCATGGCAGCTAAAGCTACTGAGATTCAAATAAGAATCATGGGCAGACAAAAGACAGTCAACCCCTGGGCTCAGCTTCCATGACCTATTGACAAAGTACCATCAAAAAGCCTGCTCGCAGATGTGAAGACAGCCTTATGCAATATCTGGATT
>NC_079212.1:150640517-150883017 GCF_029633865.1 Lampris incognitus | reverse complement strand
AGACCTGGGGTGGATATAGACACTGACCAGTACACAGGCCTGGGGTGGATATACACACCGACCAGAACACAGACCTGGGGTGGATATAGACACTGACCAGAACACAGGCCTGGGGTGGATATACACACCGACCAGAACACAGGCCTGGGGTGGATATAGACACCGACTAGAACACATGATGAAGATCCCTGTGGTGGATGGAATGGTTTGCAGTCAAGAGAAGGTCTCTTAAGTGAAGGTTGCAGGATTTCTTCAACACCGACACCTGTACACCAACTTTTGTTTATGTAGAAGCATATGCCGCCACCCCCTTATCCCCCCCCCCCCCGACAGCTCTGTTTCACAGCCCGCTCGGAGGAGTTGGAACTGCAGCAGATGAAGTGTACTGTCCAGTATATGATCACCATGAGTTAGTCTGTTACGACTCTTATGAACCTTTCTTGCAGTAGCATGGAGGGTGTGTTGAGAGGCTGTACCACAGTGTGGTTTGGCAGCCTGACTGATCAGGACTGCAGACTGCTGCAAAGGACTGTAAAGACAACAGTAAAAGCCATTTGCATCGAACTACCACAACTTTAGAATATTTACACCACTCGCTGCAAAGGGAAAGCCCCAAACATCATGAAGGACACCAGCCACCCCGCTCATGTTCTGTTCGTATTCCTTCCATCTAAAAAATGTTACCGGAGCATCAACTCACACACCACCCATCAGAGCTAATCCTTGATGTAATTCCATCTCCACCTTGAACCCATCTGTCATTCCAACCACACACCTCACTACTGTCACATCTCCCTCATACATATCCTGCACCACTCCTACATACTTCTCTGTAACTCCTGACTTCCTCATATAATACCACACTTCCTCTCTCGGCAGCCTGTCGTGTGCTTTCTCTAAACCCACAAGACACAATGTAACTGCTTCTGGCCTCCTCTATACTTCTCCATCAACACTCTCAAAGCAAACATCACATCTGTGGTGCTCTTTCATGACGTGAAACCATACTGCTGCTGCTGATCGTCACCTCTCCTCTTAACCTAGCTTCTATTACTCTTTCCCATATCTTCATGCTGTGGCTGATCAACTTTATACCTCTGTAGTTGCTACAGTTCTGCACATCGCCTTTATTCTTGAAAATCGGTACCAGTATGCTTCTTCTCCACTCCTTTGGCATCCTCTCACTTTCCAAGATTGTGTTAAACAATCTAGTTAAAAACTCCACTGCCATCTCTCCTAAACATCTCCATGCCTCCACAGGTATGTCATCAGGACCAACTGCCTTTCCACTCTTCATCCTCTTCATAGCTGCCCTCACTTCCTCCTTGCTAATCCACTACACTTCCTGATTCACTATCCCCACATCATCCAACCTTCTCTCTCTCTCATTTTCTTCATTCATCAGCCCCTCAAAGTACTCCTTCCACCTTCTCAGCACACTCTCCTCACTTGTCAGCACATTTCCATCTCTATCCTTCATCACCCTAACCTGCTGCACATCCTTCCCAGCTCGGTCCCTCTGTCTAGCCAATCAGTACAAGTCCTTTTCTCCTTCCTTAGTGTCTAACCTGTCATACAACTCACCATACACCTTTTCCTTTGCCTTTGCCACCTCTCTCTTTGCTTTATGCTGCGTCTCCTTGTACTCCTGTCTACTTTCTTCATCTCTCTGTCTATCCCACTTCTTCCTTTCCAACCTCTTCCTCTGTATACTTTGCTGTACTTCCTCATTCCACCACCAAGTCTCCTTGTCTTCCTTCCTCTGTCCTGATGACACACCAAGTACCTTCCTAGCTGTCTCCCTCACTATTTCTGCAGTGGTTGTCCAGCCATCTGGCAACTCTTCACTACCACCCAGTGCCTGTCTTACCTCCTGCCTGAACTCCACACAACAGTCTTCCTTCTTCAACTTCCACCATTTGATCTTCGGCTCTGCCTTCACTCTCTTCCTCTTCTTGGTCTCCATAGTCATCCTACAGAGCACCATCCGATGCTGCCTAGCTACGTTCTCCCCTGTCACCCCCTTGCAGTCTCCAATCCCTTTCAGATCGCACCTTCTACATAAGATATAGTCCACCTGTGTGCACTTTCCTCCACTCTTGTTCCACCTTATTGTATTCTAATACACAGGACAATAAAGCTGAACTTGAACTTTTTTAGGCTGAAACTTACACTTCATGTCACACAACGTTGTCTTTAGTCCTACTTAGATTTTCCTATATTTGACAAGATAATTGAACTGTTTTTCCGCCAGTCACACAGCTCACAAACGAAGGAGGTGTTGGTCCACCTGTGTTGACCAGCGAGCGTCGGTTGTAGCGCTGAGTCAGCGGGAACTGTTCAGTCAGGTCATTTGCCCTCTGGAGAGCCAGCAGAAAGTTCTCCAATGCCGACATGGAAAGGACCCAGAGTCGCTCGGCATGCTTTCTCTCTTCTGGACAGGAAAGGGGTGAGTCACATTCAGAAAGCAGACACAGGAGCCGTCTGGCCAGACCTGGCAGGCAGACAAGACAGAAAACAAGAGATTTTCAGAGTGAGCCTGGAGATGTCTTGATTTGAAAGCTAGAGGTCAGTCAAGAGGTCTGTAGCCGATTCTTGTAATCACACTTCTTAATGAGCGATTCATAAAAAAACTCACGTATTTTCCCTTACTGACCTGTGAGTACATGGAACATGTTACATGTCATTCAACAGATTCTGATTTGAACAAACATCACTGACGGGTTAAATGATCTAAATGCATGTCAGGCATAACCATGTAAGATAAGCTTTGTGATACCACCCTTCCTATGGCTGGGATTTTTGTCCACCTGGAATAAAGCCACATTCAAACTTCTAAAAGCATTAAGGAAAGAGAGCAAATCCATCCATTATCCAAATAGCTTATCCTGCTCTCAGGGTCGCGGGGATGCTGGAGCCTATCCCAGCAGTCATTGGGCGGACGGCGGGGAGACACCCTGGAAAGGCAGCCAGGCCATCACAGGGCCAAAATACATATTTAGTTGACTGGTTAGTGCAGTCACCCGTGGTGCGGGTGACCCGGGTTCACGTCCCATGATCATCCACAAGACGGAGGTGATTGGGAGGTCTGTTGCATAACAGAGGAGGAGTTCCCGTCTCTGCCAGCTACACCAAGTAAATCCCCAGCGGTGAAGAAAAAAGTATACGATCCTGTCAACTCGTCCCTGGTCAGTGATGTCCACTCTCAACTTGCCAACTTAATGAAGCTCATCAACAACAGATCCGACATGACTGAGGGCAAAATCTCCGACCTGAACAACAAGGTAGATTGTGTGGTTGCTGACCTTAAGGCTGTCACCACGAAGATATCTAAACTTTAGCAGCGTGTTGATATGGTGGACAGGAATCATTTCAGAAGTGGGGAGGCGGGGGCAACAATGATATGCGTGTGCAGGGGTGTACTGTATAGCGCTATAACAGCGCACCGGAGTGCAGCTCCGTATGCCTGTATTTGCAGTTTTAATACAATAAAGCACGTTATTGACGACACGCCCCATCTTTTTACTTTGTTGCAGTTAGGCAATCTCAATGTAGCGTTCTGGTGAGTTATTGATTATTTCATGCATCTCGTCAACTAAATTAAAGGCACCACGTACAATGTTGCACTTTGAAGCAGCTTCTTGAAGTATCAGGTGGTCCAGACTGTGATTGAGTGTATTGAGACTGTTTAGCCACTCCTGACATGTGGCCGTGACGCACCATCATAGGTCTGCCCTCTCATGTCGTCAATGTTAGCTGTCTGTGATCGTCAGGGTTATTGATTCCACATCTGTTTTAGGACAGACATTCCTATGAAGTCTTCGTGGACAACATAGTCAGCTGATACCCATCGCACAGACAGAGACAACTGTTCATGCCTGGCAAAATCTCGAGTTTCATCCACAGTACTTGTTGTGGTTTATACTAATGAGGAGACTGGTGTGTAGTCCTTTTTATGAACTTTATTCAGGAACAAAGAACAACAACCGTGCATGCGTATCCTAACCGACTTCAGTTCTGCTTACGTACATCCGCCTGAGAGTACGCCTACTGGCCTCTCGTTGTATTACCTATAGTATAGGCTCACCACCGTATTACTCCGTGTATATGTTCAAACCCATATACTACATCCCCCTTTTTCCACAGGACAAAAAACAAAACAATCACATTATAGACTTGTTTGTTCCACTATCTATCAGTTTGAACTTACTGCATTAAGAAACAAATGCCTTTGTTCGTCTTTTCTTAAACTTCACAATAGAGATATAACACTGTCCACAAGACCACTATGAACTGTTTAAAGGTCTGGCTTTGAATGCTTACTATATCTATTCTTGACATCAGCACAGTGTTACATTCTTCATACATTCATTGTTCATACTTGACATTCATTACATTTTATTTTTTCTTTGTAAGTTCTCTGTACACTCTTTGTACCCAGTCTTTGTACACTGTCACCAGGGTCAGAGGTTCCTAGCAGATGACCCTCCGTAGGAGCATAACTTTTACAGTTAGCCCATTTGAAAATCACTGAATTTGGTAGGCTGCTTTACCAGCCTGCCACTTCTGGTGTGTTGGACCTGTAAGGTCTGAACAGTTGACTGGTTGTTCCACATTTCTTGTCGCGTCATGTACATGTGGTTCCGCAGGCTCGCTTGGAGGTGGCTGCTCAGTGACACTGACATTACCGTCCTCTATTTCAGTATGTGTGTCATTCCGAGTTGTTCTCAAGTGCCTCCTATTCCTCCTGTACCTTTGTCCTGCAGCCATCACAACATTATATGACCTCAGCTCCTGTCTCTTCTGTTCTACCAGGGCAGGTTTCCAGTCTTGTGGAGTCTCTATACTGACAGCCATTCCTGGTTCGAGCACAGAGAGAAGTCTTGCATGTTGGTTGTAGTACTCTCCTTGTCTTTGTTGCAGATTAAGTAGCCTCTGCTTGACTCTTGTCGGATGCCTCGGTTTGAGCACAGCACTGGCTACTGGCAATGTGCTTCTTAGGACCCGACCCATCAGCATTTCTGCAGGAGAGAGACCAAGTCCAGTCACAGGAGTGTTCCTTAAAGTCAACAGAGCCAGGTGGGGGTCTGTCTTAGTCTGCTCCGCCTTCTTCAGCATGAGTTTAATGGTCTTTATTGTGCATTCTGCCATCCCATGAGACTGTGGATAGCCTGGGCTTGAGAATGTCCATGTTATGCCCCAGTCACTTGCAAACTGACTCATCTCAGCAGTAGCGAATGGCATGTGGTCACTCACCACTTCCTTCAGAACACCATATCTGGAAAACACAGCCTTCAGCTTTGCTATTACTGTGCTTGCTGTTTTGTCATGCATTTGTTGGACCTCAGGATATTTTGAGAAATAATCTACTGTGAGGAGGAAAGATTTGCCTTGTAGCTCAAAAATGTCCACACCTACTTTGTACCATGGTAGCTCTGGCAGCTCATGGCATTTTAGTGGCTCCTTCTGATTCTTCGGTAGGTGTTGTTGACAGGTGGGGCAGCTCCCAACCTACTACTACTTCTACTACTACTACTACTATTTTCGACTGCTCCTGTTAGGGGTTGCCATAGCGGATAATCCGTTTCCATTTCTTCCTGTCTTCTGCATCTTCCTCTGTCACACCAGCCACCTGCATGTCCTCCCTCACCACGTCCATAAACCTCCTCTTTGGCCTTTCTCTTTTCCTCTTCCCTGGCAGCTCCATATTCAGCATCCTTCTCCCAATATACTGAGCATCTCTCCTCCACACATGTCCAACCCATCTCAATCTTGTCTCTCTTGCTTTGTCTCCAAACCGTCCAACCTGAGCTGTCCCTCTAACATAATCATTCCTAATCCTGCCCTTCTTCATCACTCCCAGGGAAAATCTTAGCATCTTCAATTCTGCCACCTCCAGCTCCACCTCCTGTCTTTTCGTCAGTGCCACTGTCTTCAAACCATATAACATAGCTGGTCTCATTACCATCCTGTAAACCTTCCCTTTAACTCTTGCTGGTACCCTTCTGTCGCAAATCACTCCTGACACTCTTCTCAACCCACTCCACCCTGCCTGCATTCTCTTCTTCACCTCTCTACTGCACTCCCCGTTACTTTGGACAGTTGACCCACGTATTTAAACTCATATGCCTTCATCACCTGCACTCCTTGCATCCTGACCATTCCACTGTCCTCCCTCTCATTCACGCATAGGTATTCTGTCTTGCTCCTACAGACTTTCATTCCTCTTCTCTCCAGTGCATACCTCCACCTCTCCAGGCTCTCCTCCACCTGCACCCTACTCTTGCTACAGATCACAATGTCATCCGTGAACATCATCATCCATGGAGACTCCTGCCTGATCTTGTCCATCAACCTGTCCATCACCATTGCAAACAAGAAAGGGCTTAGAGCCGATCCTTGATGTAATCCCACCTCCACCTTGAACCCATCTGTCATTCCAACCGCACACCTCACCATTGTCACACTTCCCTCATACATATACTGCACCACTCCTACATACTTCTCTGCAACTCTCGACTTCCTCATACAATACCACACCTCCTCTCCCGGCACCCTGTCGTATGCTTTCTCTAAATCTACAAAGACACAATGCAACTCTTTCTGGCCTTCTCTATACTTCTCCATCAACATTGTCAAAGCAAACATCGCCTCTGTGGTGCTCTTTCGTGGCATGAAACCATACTGCTGCTCGCTAATCATCACCTCTCCTCTTAACCTAGCTTCTATTACTCTTTCCCATATCTTCATGCTATGGCTGATCACTCTTGGAGCTTGGACTGGAGCTTGGACTCATGCTGTGGCTGATCATTCTACTGTTGTACGTCACCCTGTGTTCCTCCCTCTTCTTGAAATATGTATTCACCACAGCCATTTCCATCCTTTTCGCAAAATTGACCACCATCTGTCCTTCCACATTTCTCTTCTTGACTCCATACCTTCCCATCACCTCCTCATCACCCCTGTTCCCTTCACCAACATGTCCATTGAAGTTCGCTCCAATCACCACTCTCTCCTCCTTGGCTACCCTCTCCACCACGTCGTCCAACTCACTCCAGAATTCTTCTTTCTCGTCCATCTCACACCCAACTTGCGAGGCATATGCGCTGATAACATTCAGTAATACACCTTCAATTTCCAGCTTCATACTCATCACTCTGTCTGACACTCTGTTCACCTCCAGCACACTCTTGACATACTCTTCCTTCAGAATTACCCCTACCCCATTTCTACTCCCATTCGCACCATGGTAGAAGAGTTTGAACCCACCTCCGATACTCCTGGCCTTACTCCCCTTCCACCTGGTCTCTTGCACACAGTACATCTATCTGCAACCCTCCCCATTTGGGGGACCGACACTAAGAATGCACTGGCTTGTGCATCCTCAGTGGCTGGGTTTGCTCCCAACCATTTGCTCTATATCAGCCGATATGCCTGGCCAATATAGATACTTGCGTGCCTGTTCTTTGGCTATGTGCAGTCGCTGTAGCATGTCTGATCTCAACTTTTTAGGGATAATGAATCTGTCTCCTGTCATCAGGACCCCCCCCCCCATTTACTGTGATTGTGTCTCTGATTGGCCAATAGACTTTAAGCTCAGCATCTGTCTGTTTTTTGCGCTTTGGCCACCCTCTCTGGTGAATGTCTAGTAGCTTTTGCGAGGTCCGGTCCTCCTCAGTTGCCATTTTAAGCCTCTCATGCATCTCTCTTCCCAGAGCCCCAGTTGCTTCAATGGCATAGACTACCTTTTTGTCTGTAGTCATGGACTCCTCTTGTGTTTCCACAGCACCAAACGCTCTGGATAAAGTGTCTGCTATTAGCATTTCCTTTCCAGGCGTGTACTTGATGTGGAGATCGTAACGCTGAAGCTGTAGCAGCATTCATTGTAGTCTGGCAGGTGCTTGTCCTAATGGCTTTGTGAATATAGCCTCCAGAGACGTCATTATGAAACCCACTACTTTTCTGGGCAAGACACGCCCTATGTAGCATTCAAGCGCTAGGATTGGCCAGGCGTCCATGCTTGCGCTAGGCACGCCCACGAGTCTACTCGCTATTAAAATGAATTGAGGATTTGAGATCTTTGACCACCTCCGACGCAAACCGTGTTTGTTTTTGTGTGATTGAATACACTTTTCCACACGTTTTGTGTGCCCTTATTAACAAGTAGTGGTTAACGCCATCAGCCAACTACTTAATACAGGAAAAATGACTCCCTTTCAGGACCTGTTGCTGCATAATGTTATATCACTATCGTAGTGACTTTAACGCCTCTGCTACCCGACCTCTAATAAAGAATAGGCTAAAGACATTCTGGTGTCCTCTCTGATTAAAGTGTTATTAATTTGTGACCCCCACATGTTTTGTGTGTGCTTATTAACAAACTGCGATCATCGCAATCAACCAATTACATAATACCGAACAATCACTTGTGCTGTTGTGGAGAAACTAGCTAAGCTAACAAAAACACAACGTGGCTTTGAGTCGCGTCAGCCTGTCGTCCAAAAGTCACCACGATACTGATATAACATTATGCAGCAACAGGTCCTGAAAGGGAGTCATTTTTCCTGTATTAAGTAGTTGGCTGATGGCGATAACCACCACTTGTTAATAAGGGCACACAAAACGTGTGGAAAAGTGTATTCAATCACACGAAAACAAACACGGTTTGCGTCGGAGGTGGTCAAAGATCTCAAATCCTCAACTCACTTTAATAGCGAGTAGGCTCGTGGGCATGCCTAGCGCAAGCATGGACGCCTGGCCAATCCTAGCGCTTGAATGCTACACAGGGCGTGTCTTGCCCAGAAAAGCAATGGGTTTCATGATAACGCCCTCCAGAGGCTTGTGGTCTTACTGCACCACCACATGTGCACCAAACACGTATTGGTGGAAATTTTGTGTCGCAAACACGACCGCAAGCAATTCTTTTTCAATCTGTGCTTAGTTGCGCTCAGCCTGTGTTAGCCACTGGCTGTCCTTGCTGCAGCAGGCACACACCTAGCCCATCTTTTGATGCATCAGCTTGGAGGACTATCTGCTGTTTTGGGTCGAAGAATTTCAGCACTGGAGCCTCAGTTAGTGCTCTCTTGAGTTTGTTCAGGGAAGCATCGTGTTCATGTGACCACAGCCACTGCATATCTTTCCTCAGTAGCTGCCGTAAAGGTGCTGTCACTGCTGCTTCATTAGATGTGTATTGGGATAGCTACTTAGTCATACCTAGTAGCTTTTGTAGACCCTTTCTATCTTCTGGTGCTGGCATGTGTACAATAGCATTCATCTTGTCACTGTCTGGCCGTACTCCCTCAGGGTTTATCACGTGTCCCATGTACTTCACCTCCGTCACTTTGTACTGCACTTTGTCTGCATTGAACTTAACATTCATCTCTTTGACTCTCTGTAGTATTACCTTGTGCAGTATCTCGGCATGTCCCTTCTCATCAGCTGCAGCGATGATCATATCGTCGGCTATCACCTGTACACCGTCAATGTCACCAAATGTTTCACTGTTCTTCTGTTGGAAGACTTCGCTGGCTGATTTTATACCGAATGGGAGACGCTTGAACCTGTAATGCCCCCATGGCATGTTGAAGGTGCATAACAGTGATGATGCTCTGTCCAGCTTAATTTGCCAGTATCCGTCTTTTTCATTGAGTATTGTAAATATTCTCTTGCCAGACAGTCTGCTTTGGACATCTGTAGGTGTCGGTATGGAGTAGTGCTGTCATCTGATGGCTTTGTTCAGCTCTCGAGGATCAAGGCAAAGTCTGAGTGAGCCATTTTTCTTTTCAGTTATTACCAAGCTGTTCACCCACTGTGCCCGTTCTGTTACTGGAGTGATGACATCAGCCTTTTCCAGCTGACTCCGTGTGTTTTTTAGTTTGTCCATGATGGCAAACGGGATTTTTCTGCAGCCATGGATCACGGGGGTCACTTCTGGGTCAATGTGAATATGATGCTCACCAGGGAACTCCCCAAGCCCCTGGAACACCTCTGGATACTGCCTCACCAGCTCTTCTTTGGTTGCATGTGAGCTCTCCTTGATTCCATCAACACGTCTGACCAAGTTCAAGTCCTCACATGCTGCTCTTCCTAGAATTGGAGATGCTGACTGCTTAATGACATAGAACTGGAGCTTGGACTCTGCTTGCTCAGTACTACATTTCAGGTAGGTGCTACCGGCCACATGCTGGCAAAGTGATTGCCCTTCCCACAAGCTCTGCACTTCATTCCATACGTTGGACATGCTTTTGGGCCATGTGTCTTTCTGCATCTGTTGCATACTTTTGTTTGGTTGACATACTTTATGATGAGCATTGAATGCTGTTTTGTTGACATTAGCTTTATTTTGCCTTATTGGTCTTGTTGCCTCTGTTATTGCATGCACCTCATTTTCCTTCTTTGCGCACACCATTATGCTGATTTGCTCCTTGGCTATCTATGATGCCCTGCAAATATCAATGGCTTTAGTTAAAGTCAGGTTAGGTTCTCTCAGCAGTTTCTCTCTCAGATGCTTATCTGTCACACTGAAAACGATTTTGTCTCTCAGCATGGCATTTTCGGTTATACCAAACTCAGTCTTTGCTCCTGTGTTTTAGCTCGGTGACAAATTTGTCAGTGTGCATCGGTTCTTGCATTGCATACGTCCAAAATTGGTGCCTCTCAAATACCACGTTTTTCTTTGGCGTACAGTAGTCTCTTAAAGCCTGCAATATGTGGTCCACCTGCACGTGTTCGGGCTCGGCCCTGGCTATGTCGAGTGTGTTGTACACCTCGAGCGCTTCTTCGCCTAGCGTGTACAGTAATATCGCCACTTGCACCTCCTTTTCCTTTTTCCACATTTCAGTTGCCGTCATGTACAACTTATATCTTTGCTCCCATCTGCGCCAGTTTTCACATATGTTGCCTATTAATGCTAACGGAGAAGGTGACTTAAACTGTTCCATTTAGTTTTCTCTTCCGCGTTAGCATAACCCCAAACTCTCCTGACTTTAGCGCCGTCGGACCCAACACGTCTCCGTTTAGTCACTGGGACTTTGCGACAAGCTCCCCACTCTCTTCTCTCGGTCTCTCGTCTTCTTCGGCGATTAAACATCAAACGCCGCCAATTCTGACACCATGTTGTGGTTTCTACTGATGAGGAGAATGGCGGGTAGTTCTTTTTATGAACTTTATTCAGGAACAAAGAACAACAACCGCGCATGCGTATCCTAACCGACTTCAGTTCTGCTTACGTACGTCCGCCTGAGAGCGCGCCTACTGGCCTCTCGTCGTATTATCTATAGTATAGGCTCACCGCCGTATTACTCCGTGTATATGTTCAAACCCATATACTACAGCAACTGCATAGTTTTTTGCAGTGCTTTTTGTTTGCGTTAAGAGTCGCGAGAGATTCCTTGTACATCTCTTGTATACGTTCATTGGTTGGCTCGCGTGACGCATGTTTCCCGCCCGGTGGGCATCAAGCTTCGGAGCGGCGGTTCTCTCAGCTACGAGTTCGACGAGCTTTCGGAAATTGCTCTCCTTATCGGTACGCCCCCTGACGGCGAGCCCCCGCCGGGTTAGGAGCTGCGGACAGCGCAGTTGCTCCGCCGTTCCATCGCGTCTCTTTCCCTGTTCAGGAGTCTCTTGTGTGACAAGCTGAATGTTGACTGACTGGACTATGCGCACCTTCTGTTTCTTTTGCACACACTCTGTGTGATAGTGCGACTGTTCGTGGCGGTGCAGGAGGCTTAGGCAGTTTTTCCAATTGTTAATTCCCGATTTCACAAAGCCGTCACCCCACACCTGGAGAAAGTTGCAAGCTGCTTAACAGCAGCAAATCTGGCTCGCATACGGGTTTTGCACAGAACTAACCACTCTATTTTTATACCATTCTGCATTGAAGTATCTGTTGTAGGGTAACGTTATGCAGCCAACAGCTCCCCCTGGGGGCACTGATTGATGTATACTTGCCTTGTGTAACATGCCTCAGTTCTGTTATGGGCACAGCCGGTGAATACACGTTACTAAGCGACACAGCCCGACTCTGTCTGTTATTTATATGCACCTACACCTGCAACATGGTGTCAGAAGCTGTATTGGAACCCAACGTGAGTCTTACGTTGCCTGTTGCTTGAACAGCGAGCGTTTATTTTTTTACTAAGCGTAGCTAGAAGTTTCAGTTAGCCTGCTAGCATTAGCATCGAGCCAAGACGATGGCTTCCAATATTCCGCCGCCGGAGCCCATGAAGATGATTGGGGATCTTCACAGCAACGGGGCTAGCTTTCCATCAGAGTTTGAGGATTATGTGCTTGCGACCGGGATCGACAAGGCAGAGAAGCCGGTGCAGGCAGCGACGCTCCGGAGGCTAATGGGGAAGGAAGCCTCCATGTTTACGTCCACAACCTGGGACTCACAGCGGAAGAGCAGAAAGACGCCGGAGCGATACTCGACAAACTGGGGGAATAATACTTCACACCTACCAAAAACCTCATCTTTGAGAGGTATGTTTTGGGCAACCTTAAACAAGAGGAAGGAGAACCCGTGGATGCTTTTGTCACGAGACTGAGAGAAAAGGCTGCCACATGTGAATATGGAGCTATAAGAGACGAGCTCGTAAGGGACAGGCTTGTTCTTGGAACAACTGATGAGGGCGCCAGATGACGCATGCTAAGAGAAAAGGAGCTTAAGTTGGAGGGCGCTAGTGACATTTGCCGTGCAGCGGAGGTGTTGGACAATAAGTTAAAATCCATGTCACTTAGCAGCTCTGTGACTGCGGAGAGCATCAATGTAGCACATGGACAGCGACCAGGACGGAGACCTACCAGCAGGCCATCCGAGCCCACCAACACATCTGCACAGCCACAGTCAGAGAGGCACAGGTGAATGCAAGTACTGTGGCACACCGCACAGACGGGGGCGAGACCTGTGCCCCGCATTTGGAAAGTCATGTCGCTTGTGTGGCACCGCTAATCACTTTGCCAAAGTATGCATGAAAAGAGGCCAGCAAGCACGTCAGTTGAACGCTGTGGATGACCCGCCGCTAGGGGACCCGGAGGACAGCGACCGCGATGAGAGGGATGTGTACACGGCTGAGAGCGTGGGGGCTGTGAACACTCAAAAGGAAAAAGTGGTTTGTAAACCTGCCACTGCACAGAGGGGTCCAGCGGTGCCAGCTTGACTCTGGAGCCACCTGCAACGTGATGAGCTTGAAAGACAAGATGAGACTGGCGCCTAGAGTGCCTCTTCAGAAGAGTCTCACCAGGCTGAGACTCTACAACAGTGAGTGGATGAGCTCAATGGGCGTGTACAGCACGCAGTGTGTCATCAGGGGCAAGACGCACAGACTGGACTTTGAGGTCGTGCGCACCAGCCAGAAGCCCTTGCTTTCAGGGGAGACATGCGAGAGACTTGGCTTGATACGCTTCACCATTCCCGAAGAGCTGAATAAAGTGGAGCGCTGCAAGACAGGTGAGCTAACCAAAGGCTGTCTCATTAACACTTACAATGACGTGTTCACCAGCCCAGTCGAGTCGCTGCCGGGTGATGTTCACTTCGAGTTGGATAGCACTGTGGCCCCTGTCCAGTGCGTACCAAGACATGTCCCGGTGGCCCTCAAGGCAGCTGTTAAGGCGCAGCTGGACCAATATGAAAAGGATGGACACTTAACCACAGTCACTCAGCCCACAGACTGGATTAGCAATCTGGTCATAGTGAAGAAGCCAGACAAAGTGAGGCTTTGCATCGACCCCAAGCCACTTAACCGAGCCCTGAAAAGGTCCCATTACCTCATGCCCACTTTAGATGACGTGCTGTACAAGCTGCCTAAGGCACGTATCTTCACCCTGGTGGATACGCGCGACGCATTCTTACAGTGTCGCCTTGATGAGGCGAGTAGCCTGATGACAACGTTCTGGACGCCGTGGGGTAGAAAGCGATGGCTGAAGCTCCCTTTTGGCGTGTCAGTCGCACCAGAGGAAACATGAGCTACTGGCCGGTTTGAAAGGAATCGAGCCCATAGCCGATGACATCCTCATAGTCGGCTGTGGGGACACGGAGGAGGAGGCCGCTCGCAACCACGACGCAAACCTCATTGCTCTGATGGACAGATGTAGGGAAGTGAAGCTGAGGCTGAGCATAAAAAAAGCTAGTTTCGTGTGAGGGAGGTCCGTTTCCACGGCCACATACTGTCGGTGGAGGGCCTCAAAGCTGATCCCGAGAAGGTCAGGGCAGTCCTGGACATGCCAAACCCCACGGATGCAAAAGGCATTCAGCGGTGTGTCGGCTTCGTTAACTATTTATCGAGGTTCATGCCCCGCTTGTCAGAGGTGTGTGAACCGCTGAGAAGGTTGCTGGACAAAGGTGTGCTGTGGCACTGGTTGCCCAAACATGATGCTGCTATGAAAGAAATCAAAACGCTGGTCACGGCGGTGCCAGTACTACGTTACTGTGATGTCAGCAAGCCAGTCACCATACAGAGCGACTCGTCAGACCGGTTTGGGCTGCTGCCTGCTTCAGGGGGGACAGCCGGTCGCGTTCGCCTCCCGCGCGCTGAACCAGACGGAGCAAAACTATGCACAGATTGAGAAGGAGTGCCTGAGCATTGTCTTCGCTTGTCAACGCTTCCACTACTACCTATATGGGAGGGGTGATGTGACTGCAGAGACCGACCACCGCCCGCTGGTGTCAATCTTCACTAAGCCCCTTCTCAGTGCACCAAAGCGCCTTCAAAGCATGCTCCTCACACTTCAGAACTACTGCCTCACGGTGATGTACAAGCCAGGCCCTGAAATGTACATCAGTGACACGCTCAGCAGAGCCACCACCCCGCCACAGAGAACGGACACTCAGTACAGACGTGAAATGGTCTGCAGCCTGCAGCAGGTGCAGTACGACACGGCAGCCATTCAGCAGGCAGACTATCTAAACGTCACCAGCCAACGCCTCGCACAGATTCGAAGACACACAGAGGAGGATGTGTGTCTTCAAACACTCAAGTCGGTCGTGCTGGAGGGATGGCCAGAACACAAAGAGGAGAGCCCCATAGCCGTCAGAGAATACTGGGCCATCAGAGATGAAATAAGCCCACAGGACGATGTGCTTTTTAGGAGCCAGCGTGTCATCATTCCGAAAGCTATGCGTCCTGAGATGCTGAAACGGATCCACTACAAACACGGGGAGGGGGGGGGGTGAGGCTTGTTATAGACAGGCCCGGGATACTCTCTACAGGCCAAATATGCAGGGGGAAATCAAAGACTATGTGCAGCAGTGCTCAGTGTGTTACGAGTATGCACACGAGCAACAGAAAAAGACTATGATGTCACACCCGCTCCCCACACATCCCTGGCAGCTGGTGAGCAGGGACTTGTTCAGCTACGCAAGGCAGGACTTCCTGCTCATGGTGGATCACTATTCAGACTTCTGGGAGATTGATCTACTCCCAGACCTGTCGGCAGAAACGACCATCCGAAGGTGCAAGGCGCAGTTTGCACGGTATCCCTGACCGGGTCATTTCCGACTGCGGAGGTCAGTTTGATTGTGGAGAGTTTCGGGCGTTTGCGAGGGAGTGGGGCTTCGAACATGTCATGTCTTCCCCGAGACACCCAAAAGCTAACGGCAAAGCAGAGTCTGCAGTGAAGATCGTGAAAGGCCTATGCAGAAAAGCAGACCGGGCCGACGAAGATCCCTGGAAGGCTTTTCTACACTGGAGAAACACGCCCTCTGA
Organism: Lampris incognitus; assembly: GCF_029633865.1. NCBI lineage: Eukaryota > Metazoa > Chordata > Actinopteri > Lampriformes > Lampridae > Lampris > Lampris incognitus. The sequence goes on along the minus strand of NC_079212.1, from coordinate 150,867,316 downwards.
GGACATGCGCTGCAGCCCAGCACAACGGCTGATGTCACGGAGGCTGAGAACTCTTCTCCCTGTGGCCGACCAGCTGCTAGCACCTCAGATCATCACTGGGGTCACAGACAAGCTGAGGGTGAAGCATCAGGCAGCGAAGCTGACGTATGACAGAACTGCGAGGGATCTGCCAGAGCTAAACGTCGGCCAGCCTGTCAGGATGAAACCACTCCCGGGTGACAGGACGGGCCGATGGAGGAGAGGTGTATGCTGCAGCAGGTGGGACCGCGGTCCTATCTCGTCAACGTGGAGGGACCACGTACCGTCCCAACAGGGTTGATCTGCGACCAGCAGAGGGCGCCCCTCCACAGCCGTCAGCCCACACGGAACGGCCAGCGGAGCAGCCTGTGGGTGTGGATGCAGCTGAAGGGGGCCATGTGAGCGGGGGCAGCATGGAGGAAGTCGTCAGCAGCCCTGTAATGTCTCCAAGGTCGTCACCCCGAGGTCGCCGCCATCTCCCCCACAGGCTGTGACCACACCATGCCGTGAGTTAGAGGGCCGGGCCTTCTCCCGGAGCGGGAGGCAGATTAAGCCTCCAGAAAGACTTGACCTCTAGGTCATACACTGTACTGAGATTGACACACACACGCTCACACGCACACACACACACACACACACACACACACACACACACACACACACACACACACACACACTGGACTGTGGACATTAAAAAAAAAAAAAACGAAACAAAAACTGTGATGTTCACTTCTAATGTTCTTATTCAGTGGTCTTGTGGATGTTCTGATGCTACCATTTTGTCGTTATTGTTCTGCAGAGGTTCTGGTTGATATTGACTTGCTGTTCCTTCTTGATGCACTATTTCCAATGCACTACTTTAATATTGGGATATGAGCACTAATGTTCTAATGGCTAATACTATCCATTATATTACTTAGTATTGTGTTCTACGAAAGGAAGGGAGATGTTGTAGGGTAATGTTATGCAGCCAACAGCTCCCCCTGGGGGCACTGATGGATGTATACTTGCCCTGTGTAACATGCCTCGGTTCTGTTATGGGCACAGCCGGTGAATACATGTTACTAAGCGACACAGCCCGACTCTGTCTGTTATTCATATGCACCTACACTTGCAACAGTATCTTTCCCGGTGGTCAAACACCCAAGCAGTCTCCTTTTGGTCAGTAATTAGCTATGCGGCTTTATCCGTCTCTATGTCCCGACAACAACCCTCCACGCAGTCTGCGCTAGCACTAGCTTGTTTCGGTTCTATGCTGGCGGTTTCAACAGTCTCAGCAGTCCCGGTCCTGGAGCTGCTGCTTCGGGGTTCTGGCTGCGCTGGTTCTCGGTTTGGGGGGTCAGGCTCCAGTGGAGTTGTGGACGGTGGGGGTGTAACATTACTGTTGAAGTTTAGTTTTGTTTGGCTGTATTTTACTTTCTTATTCACTGGTTCTTTTGACGTTTTTGCAGAAGCATGTGTTGGCAATATTGACAGCCAGCAGAGCTGACGTTAGCTAAGTTAACGGCTCAAACAGACAAATAACGTAAACATGTAATCGGGTGAAATATGTTCACACTGAAATCGATTAGTTAGGACTGAATCAGTTTTCAACTGCTCATGTCTGGGGAGATGTGACAACTAGAGGGCGCGCTGGGGGCTCTCGTCATTAATACAGCTGATGAAGAGCCAGCAGCTGTCCTGTATTCATTTCTTCCCGTTCCAGGTAAGGATGAAAAGGATATATGATTACAGTTCATTATCAGTGTATAAATGTTATGGACCACTGTGGATTCATTAGCTTACCGCAAATAAGAATGTTTAGTTTGGAACGGAGTCGAGTGCGTGCAGGGCTGGCTCGCTAGCATAGGGGCTAGCTAGCTGGCATGGCCGCGAGCCAGGGCGAGTTGAGTGTGTGGCCAGTGTGACGTGGCGGTTGTAATATCCATAGGTCAGGATATAATGGTATGATCCAGTAATGGTCTAGTCCAGCACGACGCTAGGTGATGACGTCACTGACCTATCCTGGGGATTCAGGAAGTGCACCAGACGGAAGGGATTGTATTTGCATGGTAGACCACACTAAACACGGAACACCAAACGTTATTTAATGTGCGGACATTGCTTCATTCGAGACACTGTAGAGTGGCCGCTAGGAGACAACCCTTTTAAACATTACATTGTGGTGATACACAGATGAGGGTAGATTCACCAGGGGTTGCTGCTCCTTTAAGGCAGACATTCAGAGTGATGACGTAGGCACTGCTTAGAGTTTCCGGGGGTGGAGCCATGTTGGCAGCAGCCTAGCGGTTGGTTGGCTGGTTGCCAGGAGAGATTGTGCTGTATCGGTGTTGTTTTGTGTGGCGAGTAAACGGGATTGACTCGACTCGATCTCTCCGTCTCCTCATTCCTGCACTCCCACAACATGGTGTCTGAACCAACTCGCCTGTGCTCACATCGACCTGACGACAAGAGATGGAAGCTACCGGTGTTCCGATGCCACGGATGGATTGGGACTCGTCCAACCTTCCCGATGCGTGGAGAGAGTTTCGCCAGCATGTGGAGCTTATGTTTGCCGGACCGCTAACTGCAAAAAAGGAGGAGGAAAAATGCAGCTACTTGCTGTTATGGATTGGAGAGAAGGGCAGAGACGTCTTCAATACATGGACTCTCACTGCAGACCAGAAAACGGTATTGAAAACCTATTATGACGGCTTTGAAGCCACGTAATGCCAAAGCTAACCCCATCTTTGCACGTTATAAGTTCCACGAAAAGATGCAAGGCGAAGGTGAACATTTCGACCAGTTTGTGACTGAATTAAGACTGCTAGTGAAAGACTGTGATTAGCCGAACAGTGACGAGATGGTCAGGGACAGAATTGTGTTCGCCACAAACTCCACAAGACTGAGAGAAAAGCTTCTCTGTGTAGGTCCAGAGCTAACACTGGAAAGGGCTGATGACATAGTGTAAATCCCCCAAGGCACGGCGAACACAAGTAGCTTTCTTGAACAGGTTTAATGAAGTCTCCAAATCTCCATCAACACCGTGAAAACTGTATACATGAAACAATACAATTAGCACAATTAACATAAAATCAGACCGCACATAACGTGGGCTACTCATAGCATACATAATATACCTCGTTGGATGCATGCCAGAATGAGGGAATTGTCCGTGAAACTTGCAATGATTGTCTTTGATGTCCTTATAGCTTCCGTGACAAACATTAACCCATGATGCCCGCGAACAACGAGAAAAGACCGCGGGCCACCCGAAAGTCCATGCATCATCCCGCTAGCAAGCAGGCGGAAGCGCGCGACTGGAAAAGTAGGCGAAAGCACGTCTCCTAAACAACGTGAGACCAGACCCACATGCACACATGGAAACAATCACAAACAAATCAAACCATGTGTCACCCAATAACCAACGAACAAACAACGTACAAACCAACCATGGAATCAACCATTAATATGAAATGTATGCACCATTATGGCTACATTTACACATAGCACGATCACACGAACTATCACAGCAGCAATTAAAAACAATGGATCCCCCACAGCAGGCGTGATCAACCAGTCTGTAGATGCAGTTAGCAAGAAGCCATTCAGAAGAGGACAGGCACATCACGACCGCAAAACTGTAAACACAACTGACGCTAACAGTGCCATGCAAAACAAAGGATGTGGTGCGTGCGGAGGAGAGCACAGCCGCACTGAGAAATGTCCAGCAAAGGGACGCCGGTGTAACAAATGCAAAAGATTAATTCACTATGCTAGGGTGTGTAGGACACTACCACAGCACTGTCAAGCACAATATAAAGTAAAGAAAGTGCATGCTATTGCAGAGAGTGCTGAATAGCAACTAGAAGATGAACTGTACATTGACACTATAACTACACAGCATGAAAACACAAACAAGGGACAGGCCTTTGCAGAATTGGAAATAGACAAACAGAGGCACAAATTAAAGTTTAAAATAGACACAGGTGCCCAGGCCAACATAATACCAGCAAACACATTCCACCAACTGTTTGGAAATGTAGTGCTAGGCCCACCGTCCAGGCTTTCAGGATATGGTGGGAACACACTCAGTGTGAAAGGTGCCTGTAAGTTAACCTGCAGGTACAAAAGGAAAACAGTAATGCTATATTTTGACATAGTCTGTGCAGAAAGTGCTCCCCCCGTCCTAGGCGTGAGATCATGTCTAGACCTGAACATTGTCAAAATAGTGCATATGGTCAATGCGCAGCCAGAGCCACACACGAGCCCGATGGATGAGTATGCGGCTGTGTTTCAGGGTATTGGACTGTTTCCTGGAGAATGTAGTCTTCGCCTGAAACCTGAAGTAACACCAGTGGTGTGCCCGTCTCGCCGCATCCCATATGCTTTGCGCAGCCGATTCAAAGACGAGTTAGATGAAATGGAGAAAATGGGCATAATCCAAAAGGTCACTGAACCAACAGAATGGGTTAACACTGGTGGTAGTGGAAAAGCCCAAAACAGGAAAGTTCAGGATTTGTTTAGATCCCCGCCCCCTAAACAAAGCCATCCAGAGACCCCACTATCCACTCCCTACTCTAGATGACATTACGGCAAGACTGGCAGGGGCACAGTACTTAAGCGTATTAGACGCCAGGTCTCGTTACTGGAACATAAAACTCAGCGAAGAGTCATCCATGCTAACCACATTTAACATCGTCTATGGCAGACACAGGTTCAAGAGACTCCCGTTTGGAATCATATCTGCACAAGATGAGTTCCAGAGACAGGTGGACGAGGCCTATGAAGGACTCCACAACGTCGCTGCCATTATCGATGACATCATTGGATATGGCCACACCAAAGAGGAGCATGATGCCAGCCTGTGTGCCATGCTGCAGAGAACCAAAGAGAAAGGAGTAAAATTGAACAAAGATAAGAGTATCTTCTGTGTGCCCAAGGTGAGCTATTTTGGACACATACTGCCACAAGAGGGCATCCGGCCTGACCCCAACAAAGTCAAAGCAATCAAAGACATGCCCCCACCGCAGAGCAAGGCGGAGCTAGACACAATATTGGGCATGATCATTTACCTGTCTAAATTTGCCCCCAGACTCTCGGAGGCCACAGCCCCGCTCCGAGAACTGTTGAAAGAGAGCAGTGAGTTTGTATGGGACTCGAACCAGGATGCTGCATTCCAGCAAGCGAAAAGCCTCTTAACACAAGAGCCCGGTCCCGTACTAGCCTACTTTGACCCCACTAAGGATGTGAAGCTGTAGGTGGATGCCTCCAAACATGGTTTAGGAGCAGTCCTGCTGCAGGATGAGAAACCAATTGCATATGCATCAAAGGCACTGAATGAGACGGAAGTCAACTATGCTCAGATCGAAAAGGGAGCTGTACGCCGTGCTCTTTTGGATGAAAACGAATCCACCAATACCTGTATGGACGTCAGGTGACCGTGGAGTCAGATCACAAGCCGCTTGAGTCAATCATGCGAAAGCCCTTGGCATCTGCACCGCCGTGGCTCCAGCGCATGATACTACAGTTGCAAAGATACAGCGTCAACATTGTTCACAAGCCCGAAAAGCAAATACCAGTTGCGGACACGCTGTCTAGGAAGCCGATTGAGTACAGTGACAACTCCCTGAGTGAAGGCATGGATTCCCAAATACACACAGTGATCAGCAGTGCTGATCGGAAAATGGCAGAAATCAGGTCTGCCACAGCCAAGGATGAGCAACTTTCAGCCTTGAGACAGGTTATCCAATCAGGGTGGCCTGAGACAGTCAAACAATGCTCTGCTGTCGCTGACTATTGGAATCACAGGGATGAAATATCCGAGACAGATGGCATTCTGTTAAAAGGAGAAAAAATCATTGTGCCAAAACCACTCAGAGCAGACACGCTTGCGCGCATACACACAGGCCATCTCGGCATGGAGAAGTGTAGGCAGCGTGCGAGAGAGATTCTATTCTGGCCAGGGATGGTAAACAAATAGAGACACTAGTTGGATCTTTTAGCATTTGCCTAGAGCGACGCCACTACGTCCCCAAAGAGCCAATGCTGCCACACCCCATTCCTGAACGACCTTGGCAGGTCATAGCCACCGACCTGTTCAAATGGAACAACACTGACTATATGGTTGCAGTTGACTATTATAGCAGGTGCTTTGAGGTAGAGAAAATCGCAAACCTGACTTCTCCAACTGTTGCCCGGAAGCTGAAGGCCATGTTTGCAAGATTTGGAATACCCCAGTCTGTAGTGAGTGATAATGGCCCTTGCTACAGCTCACGGGATTTCAAGAGCTTTGCACAGGCATGGGACTTTGAGCATGTCACAAGCAGCCCCCTGTACCCACAGAGCAACGGGTTGGCTGAGAAGACAGTGCAAACAGCCAAAGTCCTCATGTACAAAGCACACACACAGAGGTCAGACCCGTACCTCAGCTTATTGGAATACAGGAACACACCAGTGGATGGCCTCAACTCCTCAGCACAGCTGTTAATGAACAGAGCCTTACGCTCAGTCCTTCCACAACCACTGCAAAACAGCTACAACCAGAACTCGCTTGTCGCAGCGCAGTCCATGGAAGGAGAGAACTGTGCCAAAAACGACAAAACAGTATTATGACAGAAATGCCAAAATGCTACCTGCACTGCCGACAGGAGCTACTGTCCGAGTCCAACAGCCAACTGGAACGTGGAAACCCGCTACAGTTGTCGGACCAGCTGAGACCCAAAGATCTTACAACATCACAGATGAAGGTCAAGCACTTCGACGCAATCGACGAAACCTTCTACAGACCAACGAATGTGATGCAGGTCAGGAAGTTAACACACACGACCAACAGGTGGAGCCCCAGACCACTGAGTCTAAGACTGTACAGCCAAGTGTGTCAGGTTCCCCAAGTGCCACCACAACACGTCACTACCAGGTCAGGACGGGTGTTTAAGCCAAAAGTTTTCTTTGACCTGTGACTGTTTGAAATCAACCTAAAAAAAAGAAAAGCAGAAAGGTTGATATTGTCTTGCAAAAAAAAAAATGTTGAAAATGTGAATTGATGTTGCACCGAAATATGTGTATTATTGTTCATGATGTTCCGGAATGTTAATTGAGCTACTCAGGGCCATTGAAGATTCATTTGCAGATTTATTGCATTGGTGCAATAATTGAAAATGTCTGTTTTGTTACTGATAGATTTATGTTGACATTATAGCTTACTGCACGTGCACACCATCAAGTATTTTTTTTTTCTTTCAAAGAAGGGGGATGTAATATCCATAGGTCAGGATACAATGGTATGATCCAGTAATGGTCTAGTCCAGCACGACGCTAGGTGATGACGTCACTGACCTATTCTGGAGATTCAGGAAATGCACCAGACGGAGTGTGTGTATAGGATATTATATTGTCACCTACTATGTTGACTGTTCCAAGTGCAACTAATGCTCAGCGTACCAGGTCATAACTACTTGTTCAGTACTATTTCATAAGTTTTCTTATCTTAAGAATTTCTTTGTGTATACTTTCCCTAAATGCCAGGGGGTTAAGGAATGTTACAAAACGTAAAGCATTATTTTTATTTTCGAAACAGTTTGATACAGATTTTTGTTTCTGTCAAGAATCTCACTCAATCGCAAGTGATGTGAATTTTTGGAGAGCCCAATGGGGTAACGATTTATGGTTTTCTCACAACTCAGAAAGATCGGCGGGTGTCTTAACCATGAAAAATAGATATAACGGTGACATCCTACACACAGACACAGATCCTAAAGGACATTTCATCTGTCAAATTATCAGTTATGATAAAATTATTTTGATTATTGTTAATGTGTATGGATACAACTCTAATTTAGAAAATTCTAAGTTATTTACTGTCATAGAGAATAGACTTAAACATTGGCTCACTAAATTTCCAAATTCCCAAATAATAATTGGAGGAGACTTTAATGTAACTTTGAATCCACTTATAGATAGATGGCCACCTACACAAGACAATAACAGAAACAATTTTATTAAATCTTTTATAAAAAGATATGATTTAGTAGACATATGGAGAGTCAAATCCCCAGATACGGTAACGTTCACTTGGAAGAACAAAGGAAACACAAAGCTTTCACGTTGAGATTTTTGGTTAGTTTCCAAACATTTTAATGAACAAGATATCACAGTAAAAGTTATCCCTTGTCCCTTAAGCGATCATAAGGCTATCTACATATCAATTAATCTGTTTCCCTCTGATAAAAGCTGCAAAGCCAAATATTGGAAATTGAACAACTCTCTTCTTAAATATGAGGACGTTAAAATGAAAATTTCACAATTGATAACGCTTTACTTTGATAAGGCAAAAATAAATAATTCATTCAGATTAAACTGGGAGCTATTTAAGTATGAATCAGCGAAATATTTTAGGACTTACGGAAGTAATCTTGCCAAAATTAGGAAATTAGAAGAACAGAACATTATCACAGATATTTCTTTACTCTCTTAAATTTCACCAGACGCCTTAACAAAAGAAGACAAAATTAAATTGTATGAGTCACAAGAGAAAAGAAGGGCAGAAGGAGCGTTTATTAGATCGCGGACACAATGGCTAGAAAAGGGTGAACAGAACTCTGCATATTTTTTCAAACTAGAAAAATATCATGGAAAAATTAATACCATTAATGAACTAAAAATTAATGATAGTATAACAGATGACCCAAAACTAATATCTGATTTTTGTTCTACTTTTTATAAAAACCTGTACACATCTGAATACTCTGAAGGTAATACTCACACGTTCCTGAATTCACTACAGCATACCTCTCGACTTAAAGACTCTGAAAGAGATCTTTGTGATCTCCCCTTATCACTAACAGAGGTTAGCAACTGTATTAATTATTTAAAGGAGAACAAATCTCCGGGAACAGATGGCTTATCTTCTGAATTCTATAAATTGTTTTCACAGCAGATGGCACCATTTCTTCTACAAGTGTTTAATGAAAGCCTATCATCCAGTTGTTTACCTGCAAGTATGACTCAATTACATTAATTCCTAAACCACGCAAAGATCCACGTTATATTGACAACTGGCGCCCAATCTCTCTTCTAAATAATGACTATAAAATATTGGCTATGATTCTTGCTAGAAGAATCAAGAAAGTTCTAGATTCCATAATTGATGAAGCACAATCAGGATTCATGCCTAATAGACACATCACCAACAATATTAGACTAGTTTTAGATGTACTTGATTACTCACGCCTCATTTCTGATAGCAGCTTTTTGCTCTTCTTAGACTTCTTTAAAGCCTTTGACACGATGGAACATACTTTTCTCTTTCATTCGTTAAAGAAATTTGGTTTTGGAGACTTTTTTTGCAATACAATTAAAACCCTTTACAATAATGCCAACTGTTCAATCAAGCTTAAATATGGGTCATCTTCCAGGTTTGAGGTCAAACGTGGCGTTCGTCAAGGTTGCCCGATATCGCCATATTTATTTCTACTCGCTGCCCAACTTTTATGTGACCATATTAAGTGTAGTAATCTGAAAGGTGTTTCTATTGCTGATAGAACTATTGTAATTAGTCAACTAGTGGATGACACCACTTTATTTCTAAAAGACAGCTCCCAAGTACCTTTAGCTATTAATATTATAGAACAATTTACTAAAGCTTCGGGCCTTCATTTAAATCTTAAAAAATTTGAATTATTAGCTATCAAAGATTGTTGTGTTGATTCAATTTCCAATATTCAAGTTAAAAATTCGGTTACTTATTTAGGTATCATTATAGATAAAAATGAATCCCAAAGATGTAACACTAACTTCAATCCAATAATTAACAAAACTAAACAAAAATTCAATCTGTGGCTCTTACGTGACTTATCTTTAAGGGGCCGAATTCTCCTCTCAAAGGCTGAAGGAATATCGAGATTAACATATCCTGCACTATCATTAGGTATAGATAGTCATATATGCAGAACAATAGATAAAATATTATTTGATTTTGTATGGAAAAACCGCACCCATTATCTTGGGAAATCTGTTCTGATGAGCGAATACAATAATGGTGGCCTTAATTTTTTAGACTTTTCCACACTAAATTACACCTTTAAAATAAATTGGATCAGACGTTAGATTATATGTCCATCTTCTCTTTGGAATTTCATTCCCCGTTTTGTATTTTCTTCAATTGGTGGTCTTAAATTTTTGGCTTCTATGTAACTATAACATTGACAAAATTCCCCTCAAACTTTCTTCGTTCCACAAACAAATGTTACTGGCATGGTGTCTAATTTACAAAAACAACTTTTCTCCTCACAGGTTTTTTATTTGGAATAATAGATATTTGCTGTATAAAAACAAATCTATCTTTTTCAAACAGTGGTTTGACAACAATATTCTTTTGATTAGTCAGTTGTATAACCAACATGGGCAACTTTACAATTACGTTGAATTCATTCAGCATTATAGATTCCCTGTTACACCTAAAGAATTTTCTATTGTTTTTGATGCTGTTCCCTCTGGTATTGTTTCAATTTTCAAAGGTGTTAATGTGAATGTTAATCTCCCTATATCAGTAGATGTAACTGAAACAACTGTTGGGAAAGCATGCTTTTCATGGAACACCAAGAACAAAAACAAGATTATTCGTCAACTGTTTCAACAAGATATTATTAGCTCACCCTCTGCCTTATCTTATTGGTCTGCCTTTGTTGGTGAAAAAATTGTTTGGGAGAAAATTTGGCTTTTACCTCACAAGTTCCTCTTGACTAATAAAGTAAAAGAAATATCTTTCAAAATTATTCATAGATTCTATCCAACTAATCATTATTTGCAGAGACTTAGAAGGACATTGATGTGAGTTGTTCTCTCTGTGGTTTGTTTAATGAAACATTGGTTCATTTATTTTGGTCTTGCCCACACACTAAACAACTGTGGAGTAGGTTGTCTCGTTTGATTATTGATCATATTTACCCTCTTTTCACCCTGAGTTGGAAAAATGTATTGTTTGGATATACTGAATTTGATAGGAACCTCGATTCTCAGTATTATTTAATCAATTTGCTAATTATCTTAACAAAATTCTATATTCACAGATCTAAATTCTCTAGCAAGAAACCTAATTTTCCTGAGCTGTCTGCGTATATCAAACAATATATTTCATCAATATCTGATAGTGAAAACAAAAAAGCTGTAAAAACTTATAAGCACTTTATGATTTACAAAATATTTAGTTAAGTATGTAATTTATTTGTTTTACTTTATACAATCCCCCTGGCGTATTTATGTTAATGTTTATGATGATATATGTGTTAATGTTGTATACATTTGATAATGTGACTATTGTTGATTGACATTGTTGTATACTATTTTTGTTCACTTTTGTTAATAAAGTTCTTCAGAAAAGAAGCAGAACTGCAGCAGACGGAAGGGGCCGTGTTTGCATGGCAGACCACAGTAAACACGCAACACCAGACGTGATCTGATGAGTGGCCGTTGCTTCATTCGAGACGCCGCAGACTGGCCGCTAGGAGGCAACCCTCTAAATATCGCAGCGGTGATTGGCTGGTAGTTTGGTGTATTCTCAGAGACGGTGTGTCGTCGTGAATATGTGGCGGTGCGTTTTGTGGAGCAGTGTTTGGAAGTGTGTATTACTGGCGCCGAGTGCATGACGTGTGCATGACATGAGCACGTGATCGTGGCTGCCGCTGGTGCAGAATACGTGGCGTGTCCGTGAGGTTGGCGCGTGATGGAGACATGCGCAGTGTGCGCCTTCGCCCCCGCCGCGTGTGTGCACGCGTGTGACTGTATGCTTGTGTGCATGTGTGAACGTATGTGTTATATGTGATAGTCTTGCTTTAGGCTGGGATTTGTAGTTTGGGTGATGAAGAGCCAGCAGCTGGCCTGTATCCAGTTCCTCCCCGCCCCAGCGGTATTACATGTGGAGGCGCCGCTGGGACGAGAGAAGCGAGGCTGCTGTCCCGAGGCTGAGGAAGACGCCCGCATCGACCGTCCCAGAAAACAACCCAGGTGGCGGAGAGCCCGCGCGCGATATTATGAACCCTACATAGCCCTCGCCAAAATCCCGTACCCTGTCCCAAATCTCGCGAACGGACGCCGGATTTCCGTTGCGTTGCTAAGGAAACAATCAACTATCAACTCGGTGCGAAGCAAAGCTAACGTTAGCTACCTTCAATTTTGTAATTTTGTATTTTTCGCAATTTTGGACAGCTGGCTGCTTTTGTAATTTTGGACTGCTGGCTGTCAACAACAGAACGGAGGTAAGTAACGTTAGTTGTCTGAAAATGAACATATATCTAATAAATAGACTTTCTCACATTTAAGAAAGCTGATCAGTAAGTTGCTACCTGTGTATAAATGTAAAAGTCATATTACTACAATATAGGAGCTCGTTTTGTTTGTAGTCATGATAAGGGGTGAAGTATCCTATGCTCAAACGTGGAGCAAGCAAAGATTGAGTTAAAAACGTTAATGTTGATTGTGGATAACTTAGACAGGTTAAATTGTGGGTGTACAGCGTTTCCTTGATGAGCGCTAACCCCATAACAACATATTTTCGCGTTGCTACGGTGGCGCACACGTGACAAAGCCAGAAACGGGATTTTGGCGAGGCCTATGTAGGGTTCATAATATCGCAGCCCGCGCGGCTACCGCTGGGGGGAAAGCCTAGTCAAGGAAGGCGTGCATCCTGAGGTACAGAGTGGTCACTAGGGGGCAGCAAAGTCCACGGTGACAGGCTAAACACACTCCCACACATAGCTTGTCACTCACCCGCCAGGATGGGAGTCAGAGGTGGAGGATTTGCAGTTTGAGATTAAAGCAGCTCTTTTTCGATTTACTACAGGCCAGCTACTGCAAATATGGGAGTTTCTTAACATCTCAGGTACAAACCAAAAAACATAGTTGGCAAAACTCGAAGGCGCTTGTTTCGTACAGCATCCAACATGTTGAACGTGATGACCTAAGTGAACTTGAAGATGGCGGTCTGTCCGAACTGTTAAGCCTAATGGACATGATACAGACCCTTCAGAAGGCTAGCAGAAATAAAACGCTCGAAGATGAAAAGGAGGAACAGGATAAATTAGAGAGAGAATTAGAACAGCTAAAACCAATGGTGCAACAGAAGGAAGCTGAAATGCAGGAACGAGCCAGCAGAGACACAAAGAGTAGAGTGACCAATAAAACTCTACCAGCTCCCACACCCCTGCCCATGCAAATAGCCCGCCATGGCGTAAAGACTATGACATGGCAGGTCACATTGGCCAACCTGGGCAAAGAGGCAGACTTACCTTCTCCAGCTCCGCCCGCCAAATTGAGAACGGTCTCAGCAAAGGCTGCCCTGAGTCTGAAATCGTGGATGCTGTTATTAGAGCCACTGTACCCGGCCTACAGCTGCGGAGTTATCTTGAGGGTAAAAGCGATCAGTCTCTGCAGACTTTAAGGAGGATCCTCCGCTCACATTACCAAGAGAGGAGTGCAACTGAGCGATACAAACAGCTGACCACAGAGGTTCAGAGCAGCAAAGAGGCTCCACAGAACTTTTTAATCAGAGCAATGGATTTAAGACAGAAATTGTTGTTTGCATCACAGGAAGCTGAGTCTAGTCTCAAGTATGACCCCGCACTAGTGCAGAGCATGTTCATGCATACGATACTCACAGGCTTACAGAATGACAGCATCAAAACCAATCTTCAACCTTACCTGCTACAACCAACTACTTCAGAGGAGTTGCTCTTGGAAAGGCTCAATATGGCATGTGCTAATGAGAAAGAGAGACAAGATAAAAAGAAGCAGATCACACAACAGCAACACACCAGTGTCCACGCTGTCCAGTCTAGTGATGTAAGTGGAGACAAATGTACAGCTCGACAAAGCACAGTCACACTTCCTCCCGATGTGCTGTCAGACCTCAAGGAAATCAAAGCAGACATTGTACTGTTGAAAGATCTCAAGGCAGAGGTATCACAAATAAGAGAGTCTATTCATAAGACAGAACATACACCAAAACTGTACCCTCCCACTAGCAAAGAGACAGATTATGGTACAGCCACCCATCCACATTATTTCCACCCACAGTTCACGGCCTGGAATAAAGAGAGTGCCACAGCTTTCCACCAGCCAGGTGGACCAGTGCAGGAATATCGAGCTGCGAGTGGTCCGAGGATAATGAATGGAGCGGCCCAGTTTCAGCAGAGGTTTGCGCCACAGAGATATCAAATATCCACGCCTCCGACCAAAATGTTATATGTGTCAGCAGCGAGGAGAGGAATACTGCCAGCATTACCACAGGTGTGGGAGGAGCAAACACTCCCGTGCAGGTTGCAGAGGAAACCGAGCGCTGCCCGGTGCTGAGAGAGAGAGAGAGACCTTTAAACGAGGAGCGATTGCCCGCGGGGGGCAGAGAGTGACCGGATACACAATGGTCGGTGTGTAAAACAGTACTTTACTGTTCCAGAGAATGTCAGGGTCATCACTGGCCAGAACATAAAGAAAACTGTAAACCATTCACACCTCTTAAGCCAAAACCACAACAAGCACATTCATGCAAGATTGCGGCTGACAAAAAAACCCATTCTGACAAAGAAAGAGTCCACGGTGACTGAACTGGTTGGAAAAAAATGTCTCACTGACTGCCACCTACAAGGGAAGAGAACTAAAGTACTCTGGGCCACTTGCTCACAGGTGTCTGCAATCGATGAGGTTTGGAAAGCTGACAATGTCCCTCATACCAAATTGAGAGACATAGCAGAGATAGTTGATCCAAATGAGCCCTTGCAGGTTGAGGCAGCCAACGGTAGAGAGATGCCATATGTAGGGTGGATAGCAGTGAGCTTTAGGCTAACAGCTAGTGCTGAGGAGTTTCAGGTTCCCATGCTTATCATGAAAGGCAACCAACAGACCCGCCCTATAATTGGCTTCAGTGTAATTGAACATGTTGTTCTTAACAGTCAGAAAAACCAGACAATGACGTTGAGGAAGATAAACTGATAAAAACAGTAAAGATGGCTTTCCCTAACTTAAAGAAAAAGACAGTTAAGGCATTCATTAAAGCAGTGAGTGTTGAGCGAACAAGTGCGCATCTAGTGAGGACAGCCTGTCAGAGAATGAGTATACCGAGTCGTAGCTCTGTACAAGTGAAATGTAGAATACATGCTAAGCCCTTTAAAGAAGACACCACCTTAGCCTTTGAGCCCGATCACAATCCCCAGTGGCCAGAGGAACTGGACTTTTGTGCCGCACTTGTTCAGGTTAGGAAAGGGGCACATCCAAACATCATCCTTAGTGTACAAAACCCCACTGACCATGACATTATGTTGACAGGCTGGGTAGTTATTGGTACAGCACAGTCAGTGGAGTCAAGGAAGCGTACTCACCTGTTGATATAAATAACATTCAGGCCCAACACACCAAAGACCAGGAAACTAGTTCAGAGCTCTGGGACCCCCCTATTGATCTCAGCCACCTAGATGAAGGTCAGAGGCAGGTTGCTCATGAGATGCTGAGGGAGGAGTCAAACTCCTTCTCCCGATCAGATAGTGACATAGGTTGTATTGATAAGCTTCAGTTGAGCATTTCATTGAAAGACCCTGAGCTGGTAGCAAGAACCTACATGTCAGTCCCCAAGCCCTTATATGAGGAAATGAAGGATTATTTAATGGATTTGATTGCACAGGGGTGGATAGAGAAATCACACTCATCGTATTCTTCCCCCGTTGTTTGTGTCAGGAAAAAGTGTGGGTCATTATGTCTGTGCATAGACTATAGAGAGTTAAATCGCAAGACTCACCCTGACAGACAGCCAATCCCGAGAGTGCAGGATATCATGGCTGGCCTCAGAAGAAACACCATGTTCTCACTGTTAGACCAGGGAAAGGCCTACCATCAGGGGTTTATGGCAAAAGACAGCAAACACCTGACAGCTTGCGTGACACCCTGGGGCTTGTATGAATGGGCCCGGATCCCCTTCGGACTTATGAATAGTCCAGCAGCATTTCAGCGCTGCATGGAGGAGTGTTTAGAGGGCCTCCAAGACAAAATATGTGTACCATATTTAGATGACACCCTCGTGTTCAGCAAAACATTCGAAAGCCACGTCAGCGATGTAAGACAAGTGTTGCAGAGACCGAGACAGCATGGAATCAAATTAAAACCAAGCAAATGTGACTTATTCAAAGCTGAAGTTTGCTACCTTGAGAGAATGGTATCAGCTGAAGGAAATAAAATCGATCCTGCCGACACAGCTGCCATGAGGGTTCTGAAAGATACTACTACTACTTTCGGCTGCTCCCGTTAGGGGTCGCCACAGCGGATCATCCGGTCTTATTTATGATCCGCATATTTGATTTGGCAAAAATTTTACGCCGGATGCCCTTCCTGACGCAACCCTCCCCATTTGTCCGGGCTTGGGACCGGCACTAAGGATGCACTGGCTTGTGCGTCCTCAGTGGCTGGGTTATGAGGGTTCTGAAAGATAAGAAACCAAAAACAGTTGGCGAGTTCAGGCAGATGATGGGACTGTTAAGTTACTTTCGCCAGTACATAAATTACTTTTCTCGCATCGCTAGCCCCCTTTATGAGCTGACAAAGGGACCTGCCCATATGGAAAGCCCACAACCCAAGGGAAGGAAGTGGCATAAAAAAAGAAATGTGAACGTGGTGCCATCTCACATACCAATACAATGGACAGACTCACATCAACAAACTCTTGAGCACCGGATAGACTGTCTGGTTACACCAGCAGTCCTGGCATTCCCAGATTTCTCCCAGCCGTTTGTTCTTCATACATACAGACGCATCCAATAGGGGGTTAGGAGCTGTGCTATATCAGAAACACGATGGGAAGCTACATGTAACTGCGTATGGATCCCGGACACTGTCAGCATCAGAAAGGAACTATCACCTCCATTCAGGTAAATTAGAATTTCTCGCTCTTAAGTGGGCGATTACAGAAAGATTCCGCGACTATTTGTATTATGCCCCCTTTTTCACAGTTTACAGTGACAACAACCCCCTGACTTATGTGTTGTCCACTGCGAAGTTAAACGCCACAGGAAGTAGGTGGGTAGCAGAATTAGCAGACTTTAACTTTACCATATCGCCCCAGCAAAGAAAACATCGATGCTGATAGCTTGTCTAGAATGCCAGTAGATGTTGGGAAGCTGATGAATGAGTGCACAGAGGAGATGTCTTATGATGCGGTGGGAACAACTGCTCAGGCAGTAGAAACACAGTCAGAGACAAACGCCTTATGGTCAGTGGCCATCTCTGTCAAGAGTCTGCTCGATGCTCAAGATACCTCAGTTGTTTCATTAACACCAGCACAGATACAACAGGATCAAAAAAACGACTCACATATTGGACCAGTTTTGCAGTACAAAGTGTCTGGAGTGAGGGCCTCACGTCAAGAACTGAGAAACCTCGATGAACAGAGCCGTTGTCTCCTCCGTGCATGGGACAAACTGGAGGATGATGGAAACAGAACACAACTGGTATTGCCTGAAAAACACAAGACTGCTGCATTAAAGGAGCTACGCAACCAGACGGGGCACCAAGGCACTGACAGGACAACATCGCTCGTTAGAGACCGCTTTTTCTGGCCGTACATGCAGCGGGAAATAGAACAATATGCGATGAGCTGCACTTGCCTTAAACAAAAAAAACCTAGCCGAGAGGCAAGGGACCCTCTTAAAAACATTGTCACCACCCAGCCATTTGAACTCGTGTCAGTGGACTTACTCCATCTTGATAAGTGTAAAGGCGGGTATGAGTATATTTTAGTGATTGTAGATAATTTCACACGTTTTGCACAGGCGTACCCTACAACAACAAAGTCTGGAAAAATAGTGGCTGACAAAATATCCAATGATTGCGCCTTGAAATTTGGATTCCCAAGGTGCATTCGCCACGATCAGGGAGGTGAGTTTGAAAATCAACTTTTCTCACAACTGAGCAAATACTGTAATGTGGCTGGATCAAGGACTACCCCTTACCATCCACAGGGGAACGGTCAGGTTGAATGTTTCAACCGAACGTTAATGCAGATGCTTAAGTCTCTCGCAGACAAAGACAAGACAAATTGGAAAGACTCTGTCAATAAGCTAATCTTTGCTTACAACTGCATACGTACAGAGGTAACAGGCTTTTCTCCATTTTACCTACTATACAGCTGCTCTCCAAGACTACCTATTGACATGTTATTCAACTTGCCAACCGAAGCAGGAAGCTGTAGTCACCGTGAGTATGTTGAACAGTTGAAGCAATGAATGCAGCTGTCGCAAGAGAGAATGCACGTAAATCTGTTCAGAGAAACAAGAGGATATATGATGGCAAAGTGAGGAGTTCAGTGTTGTGCCTAGGTGACCGTGTGTTAGTGCAAAACATGACCCCTCGGGGAGGACCTGGAAAATTGAGGAATCACTGGGAAGAGATCATCCATACTGTAGTTCGACAAGTGGGAGAGGATGTCCCCATTTATGAGCTGAGACCTGAACATGGGAAAGGAAAGTCAAGGATTCTGCATCAAAACCTCCTTTTGCCATGCGATCACCTGCCGCTGGAAGCTGAAATGCACCCACATGTGAAACCAAAAAGGAAAATTGCAGTGGTTGATAAAGCCAGAGAGGACTCGGGGGAAGAGGAGGATGATTACTATTTCATGCCACCTCAGATCGCAGCTCGACCAAAAGAAACAGTGAGAGAGACTCCTGTCATGGCTGATGATGTGACAGAGCCAGACCCGGCGGAACCTGCAACAGAACGACCTCAGATGGAGAACAGTGATAATGACTTACCGGAAATCCAGGATGTCCAGGACGACGACTCACCTGATACTGAGGATGAGGCATCATTGCCCTCAGTGGAACAGGAAAGAGAGAGGGAGACAAGGACTCAGCGGCCTCAGAGACAGCACAGGCCACCAAAGACTCTCAGATATGACAAAATAGGAACTCCATCCTGCTACAGTCATGCTGCACTGCCCTGTTAAGTAAGACCTCAAGCATGGACACAACCGGTGCAGCCATACTACAACCAGCCCCTTTTTGTGTATGGGATGTAGACAGGAAAATTTATTTGAAGAACTGGAGCTGTGATGAAGCTGTGATGAAGGTGGTCCAACCTGCATGAACATACATACATTTTTCTTAACATCAAATTAGCAGATATTTACTCGGCATTTGCAGAAATTAACTAACGTTACCGAATACAGTTTACAATGCGTCAAACGAAATTCACATCGCTAATAAGAAAACAAACAATATTATCGGCATTTTACATGCGTTGTCATAACAACACAATAGCTACTGCTATTAGCTCAGTCTGGTGATTATACAAGAATCTACCGAGCTCATTTAGCTTTGTACAGACATTCAAACTCGATCAACATTTGTATATAATACTCGGAATCCACATACAACGACAAAACAGTGTACTTACAACGTTTCCACTTTATCGCATTTAATGAACCGTTGTATTGTTCGGGAGCTCAACTCCGCGCAACCGTGTGCTTCGGTTCTTTGCACCGTTCTGAATCGCCTGCGCTGCATGATGACGTCATCTACGCGCTTCATATTACTGAGATTGGTGCCTCCATGGCTCCACCTGCTGGCCAGGCGGGCATACAATTATCCAGACTACTGTACATAACTTACACTCCCCCCTAAGGGGCCGTAAAGGGACCTTTACACAAAAATTAAGTAACATACAGCACATTAATATAAAGCAATCAATGCATCATGACCTTATGATTTCCAAGACATATCAAAACGTCACATATTTACAAAAACAAAAAACAAAACAAAAAAACCTTCTTTTAACAGCCAAATAAGAATTGACATCAGGTTTTTTTTTGTAATAAAGACCCTTTTTTTCTTTTAAAACAAAATCCAAACTACTTGAAAATATCAATGGTAGCTAAGTACAGTTTTCTGGTGCAAAAGATCAATACAGGAAGATCCTAATTTGCCTCCTCTGTAATGATCTGTGCCCTCTGGCTATGTTAACTTATAACATTAATAAAGCAAGGACGACTTCTCTCGTGCTGGGTGTTTATTCACCGACCGGATTCCCACTGACGTTGTTACGTACATCACGCGACTTTGTTGTGGCGCTACGGAAAGCCGTAAGGGACATTAGCAAATCAAATATTACTAGCAAATATTACATCTCCCTTTTTCTGAAAAGTGCTGCTTTCTCTGCAGAGATACAGACCACGTTGAGCACGTTTATAAGCGAATACAATCTTAATAAGAAAGAATATGAAAGTGGAACTCTTATATAACTGGACTGCAACAAAGTAGTGTAAAACATTTCCTTCACTGTCTAAATGTGACACCGTAATAACATTTCATCTTTTTTTTCATTTCATTACTGGTAACTGCAAACAGCAGGTAGGTACACAAGGTAAGTGAACGCTGTAAATATTTCTTTTCAAAACATAGCAGGTATAGTACAGGTTGGGGTACAATTCTCTCTTTTTTAAACATTCATAAGTCAAGGACTTGTCTTGGTTTGATCGTGCGACCTGACCTCGTGGTGTAACCAGGCTGTGTGTCTGGTTGTCGCTGATTGTTCGTGTCTGGAGGTTCAGCATGCTCTTGCTGATGGGCTTGTGTGTTGTTGTTAGCGCTGGTAACAGTCTGCTGTGAAGTGTGTGTGTGTGTAGTGTGAGTGTTCACTCTGCTTTGTCGCAGGTGTTGACGGTTGCGTTGGTAGATCTGACCTTCTTTGGTTTGGATGTGGTAGCTCCTGTCTGTGTTCGCTGGTCTTTCCACAGTTGCAGGTCTCCAGGATCCATCCTCCTGCCGGAAGCGGATTGGTGTGCCTGCGGGCAGGTGGGGCAGAG
This sequence comes from Lampris incognitus, assembly GCF_029633865.1. Taxonomy (NCBI): domain Eukaryota; kingdom Metazoa; phylum Chordata; class Actinopteri; order Lampriformes; family Lampridae; genus Lampris; species Lampris incognitus. The sequence goes on along the minus strand of NC_079212.1, from coordinate 150,846,483 downwards.
GTTTGGCTGCTCGGTTGTAGTACGCCTGCTGGCGCTGTTGACATACCTCTCTCCTTTTGTGAACATCCTCCTGACTGGTGATCTGTGGCTGCAGGTGTTTTGCTGTTGATGGGAGAATGGACCGCAGCCTCTGACTCATCAGTAGCTGTGCCGGTGATTTCAGGTTGTCCACCGGTGTGTTGCGATACTCCAGTAAGCTCATGTAGGGGTCTTTGTTCTCAGCTTTGGCTTTGTCCGGGATGCGTTTGGCCGTCTGGACAGTCTTCTCGGAGAGGCCGTTGCTCTGTGGGTAGTGGGGGCTTGTGGTGGTGTGTGAGAAACCCCATGTCTGTGAGAAGTTGCGGAACTCACCAGAGCTGTAGCACGGACCGTTGTCGCTGATGATAGTCTCGGGGATTCCGTGTCGAGCCATTGCTGCTTTCAGCTTCATGATGACGGCAGATGAGGTGCAGCTGTAAAGTCTCTCTAGCTCGAAGAATCTGGAGTAGTAGTCCACAGTGACTATGAAGTCCTGTGAGTTCCATGTGAATAGGTCTGTGCCTATCACTCGCCACGGCCGCTCGGGTATGGCGTGTGACATCATTGGTTCCTTTGCATTTGCGCTGTGTCGTTCTTGGCATATGCTGCAGTCTGCTACCGCATCCTCGATCTGTTTCCCCATGCCAGGCCAGAACAGTAAGTCTCTTGCTCGGCATTTGCTTTTTTCCACGCCGAGGTGGCTGGCATGGATGCGCTGTATCATGTCCTTGCGAAGCTTTTGGGGGACAATGATTCTCTCACCTTTGAACAGGATACCGTCCATTTCTGAGATTTCTGCTCTGTGGTTCCAGTATTCCTGGATGCTGGGCGGGCACTTTTTCTTTGTGTCTGGCCAGCCAGTGAGTGTGGCTCGTCTGAGTGCGGTGAGCTGTGGATCTTGCGCTGTTTCCTGCTTGATTTCTGTGAGTCTTGTGTCGCTCACAGGGATGTTGCTGAGGACTGTGTGCACTTGGGCCTCCATCCCTCCCTGTAGGTCACTGTCGTGGTGTTCTATTGACTTGCGTGACAGTGTGTCGGCCACCGGTATGTCCTTACCGGGGCGGTGGATGATTTGGATGTCGTATTTTTGGAGCGCCAGGATCATCCGTTGCAGCCGGGGTGGTGCTGCTGCCATTGGCTTTTTTAGTATTGCCTCCAGAGGCTTGTGGTCTGACTCCACAATCACTTTTCGTCCGTACATGTACTCGTGGAACCTCTTGCAGCCGAAGACCACAGCGTAGAGCTCCTTCTCTATCTGTGCGTAGTTTTCTTCAGTGCTGTTGAGTGACTTGGACGCATAGGCAATTGGTTTGCCATCTTGGAGCATGACAGCCCCAAGGCCACTTTTGGATGCATCCACTTGGAGTCGCAGCTCTTTCTGTGGGTCGAAATATGAGAGTACTGGACCTGGGTGCTGTGTAATGAGATTCTTCATCTCTTGGAATGCCTTGTCGTGGACTGCATCCCACACAAACTCACTGTCCTGTTTCAGAAGCTGTCTGAGGGGTGAGTTTATCTGTGAGAGGTGTGGAGCGAATCTGGCGAGGTAGTTGATCATGCCGAGGACTGTCTCCAGCTCTGCTTTGTTCTGTGGGGGTTGCATGTCCTTGACCGCCTTCACCTTGTGTGGGTCTGGTTTGATGCCTTCGTGTGAGAGCGTGTGGCCGAAGTAGCGTACCTCGGACACGCATATGTGACACTTGTCGGGGTTGAGCCTCATCCCTCGCTCCCTTGTGCGCTTCAGCATCGCTCTGAGACGCTGGTCATGTTCCTCTTTAGTCTTGCCGAACACTAGTATGTCGTCCACTATGGCCGTCACACCGTCCAATCCTTCATATGTTTCATCCACGCGTCTCTGGAACTCGTCTTGAGCGGACACGATTCCGAATGGCAGTCTGAGGAAACGATACCTGCCAAACACTGTGTTAAATGTCGTCAACATTGAGGATTCAGTGCTCAGTTTGATGGCCCAATAGCCTGACCGCGCGTCTAACACGCTAAAGTACTCAGCTCCAGCGAGCTTTGTGGTGGCGTCCTCCAGCGTGGGGAGGGGGTAGTGAGGTCGTTGTATCACTTTGTTAAGAGCTCTGGGGTCTAAACACACTCTAAGTTTGCCTGTCTTTGGCTTCTCAACAATGACGAGTGCGTTCACCCATTCTGTGGGTTCTGTTACCTTACAGATTATGCCGCCTTTCTCCATGCTGTCAAGCTCGTCCCTCAGTTTGCTGCGTAGGGCGATGGGGATTCTGCGTGGCGGGCAGACGACCGGCGTTGCATCTGGTGTGACGTGGAAGGTGCACTCGCCTGGGAACTCTCCTATTCCCTGGAAAACATCTGCATACTCATCCATTATGCTCTGTGATGTGACATTGTTTTCCTCGCTCACAGCCATCACTATTTTTACCACGTTTAGGTCACGGCATGTTTTCATTGCCATGACTGGTGGGGCGTTTGTGTCAATGACGTAAAAGTCCAGCATCATTGCATTGTCTCTGCACTTACATTTGAGTTTGCATGTGCCTTTCACGCTCAGCGCGCCTCCTCCATATTCAGTGAGTCTGTGTATTGCTGGTTTCAGTGTCACATTTTTGAACAGCGCCTGGAACAGGTTGGTGGGAATAGTATTGGCCTGTGCCCCAGTGTCTAGTTTAAACTTTACCTTCTGTGGAGGTGTGCCAATTCCAACCTCTACGTAAGCCTGCTCGTTGCTTTTTCCGTTGTTCTCTATTGAGATGCAGTCTATGTACAGCTCTGTCTGTTCTCCCACAGCGGTGCTCTCCACTGTAATGTTGTCGAAGTACAGTTCTTCCTGCTCTCTGTCAGTGGTGTACTCTTCTGGGTTCTCTCCGACGGCATGTACTGTGCCGCGGTAGTACTTTGTCTGTCCCTGGGAGCTAGACTTGCATACTTTAGCAAAATGATTGAGCTTCTTGCATTTAATGCATTGTTTACCCTTAGCTGGGCAAGTGGCTTTAGCGCCGTGTAGCCCTCCACAATAGCTACACGCCCTGGCGGCGGTGCTAACGTTACCTTCCCTTTGTCTGAAGTTAGCGTTAGCTGCTTTGGGTGCGTTCGGTTTGTAAGTCTTTCTGCCTATTGCGTGCACCGTTTCATGTGTGCTGCCCTGGCCCATAAACTTTAGCTGTTGCTTTGCTAGCTCGTGTGAGCGGGCTACATCTATGGCTTTTTCTAGCGTTAGCTCAGCTCCCTGGCTAAGTAGCTTTTCTCTCACTCTGGGTGAGTTGGTGGCAAACACGATGCGGTCCCTGACCATCTCGTCGGCATTTGGGTAGCCACAGTCTTTGACTAGGAGCTTTAGCTCAGTTACAAATTGTTCGAAGGATTCACCCTCTCCCTGCATCTTTTCATGAAATTTATATCTGGCATAAATCGGGTTTGCTTTGGGGGTGATGTACTCAGTGTACTTATCGTAGTACGTTTCTAGCTTCTTGGCCTGTTCTCCGCTGAGTGTCCAAGTGTTGTGCACATCGCGCCCTTTTTCCCCTATCCAGAGCAGGAGGTAGCTGCATTTCTCCTCTTCATTCTTCCCGCGCAGGGGGCCCTTGAACATTAGCTCTGTTGTTTGTCGAAATCGTCTCCATGCTTCAGGTAAGTTCGCCGATTCCCAGTCCATCCGTGGAGCTGGAACGCCGTACGAATCCATATTGGGTATTTAAACTCCGCTACTCTGACACCATGTAATGATCTGTGCCCTCTGGCTATGTTAACTTATAACATTAATAAAGCAAGGACGACTTCTCTCGTCCTGGGTGTTTATTCACCGACCGGATTCCGACTGACGTTGTTACGTACATCACGTGACGTTGTTGTGGCGCTACGGAAAGCCGTAAGGGACATTAGCAAATCAAATATTAATAGCAAATATTACAATAGCCTGTAGAAGTTCCGTGTAATACTTCGCGTTAAACTTCTTCTGAAATGCTAGCTTGTGTCCAACTCTGCCTGGGCCCATAACCTGTTGAGCTGGGGTGCGTGATGTTCTTGTTGCGTATGGAGGATAAGCAAAGTTTGGCTGTTTTCTCTTTAGCCTTTAACGCTAGGCATATTTATTCAGGCAAATACAGCAGGTCTCTTGGCTCTCTACTACCGACTCTTACAACACACACTGTTGCACACAGAGAACGTGGCGACGTCATATCTGAATGTACCGTAATACAATGAATAAGGGCGCCATCAAATAACAACACAACAGTTTGCTATCAGTCTTTCGGACTTGGGCCGTTTCCAACGGCAACGCGACGCCGGGCGCCATCTTCCAAGGATCAGAGGCATTGTTTACGTTTGCATAAACGTAACCTAGCTAACGTTAACGCTATGGGTCATTAATCGTTTTTATCATAGCAATCATAGCTAACTCAAATCGTATGCAAGTACAATGTTAGCCAGCGTTATCATCATCCATCTAACGCGGTTAGACAACCAGTTTAACAGTTCTGTGCCTGTGAGACTGTACGGTAATGTTAGCTACGTAACATTAGCTAACGTCATGTGTGTATGAGAGAAAGGAAAGCTTACCTTTGTGAAAATGCAAAGAGCACACTAACATTGCAGTCGAAATTGTTGAGATATGACGCCAGGGCATTTGTATGACTATGTGTTACTGTGTACTATTTTGTTTACGACTTTGTTTGTCCACAAGTGGGCGGTGTTGCGCTTGCATGCGCGGATTGATTACGTCACTGAGACGCTGTTCATTTTCTTATTCTCCCAAAACGACCGTATAAACGAAGGCTGCATTTTTTCCCTCCAGCAGAAGTTCGGTAGTCAGTACGATTCTTAACATAAAGTAAAGACATAAAGTATTAGTCTAGTCTTCTAACAGAAATGTATTTGAACGTGATCGATTTGCGTCTCACTGCTGCAACCCACGCCGTCCTGCACCTCTTGGTTAAGTCCTCTATGTTATTTCCTTCGTTTCTCTTCCAAGAAGGGAAAGAAAAAAAGCGTGACCCATTCTCGAGTTTAATACCAGAGCAATCGTGGGATTTGCTGTGGCAATTCTTCACACAACAGGAACACCCAACCAACTCGCCTGCATGCACTAATCTAATATATAGATATGTATCCAATCTAAGCTAAAATGTTACCTTGAAAAAAAAAATATACACCTAACCTAAAACCTTACCAGAGAAAAAACCTGTGATATTAACTTTAATTTGTAAAAAATATTTGACGTACTAACAAAGTTAGTAAGAAAAATCTGTGCTAACAGCTAACAACAATGATTAACGTTACTTGGAAGATGGCGGCTTTCCCAAAATGCAACGCGCGTGTGACATCACGACCGAAAGACTGATAGTGTGGTGGACACGTATTGGGGATAGAATTCCCCCCGGGAACTAAGGGTTAAGTCATGGTTGCCCTGGCAGGTTAACACAGGGTTAAGTCATTGTTGCCCTGGCAGGTTAACACAGGGTTAAGTCATGGTTGTCCAGCCAGTTTTCTGGTTATTCTTGCCGCCTCCGCTCAGTCGAGCTGTGGTTTTGTTGTCTCTGATTTACCGTGGATTAAAGAAAGTTGCCTACACGGCTACAGTGTGAACCTACGGTCTTCTCCGTTCCTTCGCCTCTACACTGTTGACCCCGACGTCGGTTTTCGGATAAGTTTTCTGAAACCACACACACATTATGGCTACGAACGCCGTTGCAATGAAACTGCCGGAGTTTTGGGAGTCCTCCGCGGCTACGTGGTTCACACAGGCTGAGGCACAGTTCGCGCCGCTCAGAGACATAACAGCGGACGAGACCAGGTGCTACTACGTAGTGGCAGCGCTGGGGGGCGCTACGGCTTCCAGGATAAGCGGTTTCATAACCAACCCACCGGCCGATGGTAAATACGCCGCACTTAAACATCTCCTCCTTGAAACTTTTGAACTGTCAACAACGGAGAGAGCACGTCGCCTCTTCGCAATTCAGGGCTTGGGAGATGGCAAACCATCGGAGCTCATGAGCAGGATGTTAAACCTACTGGGTCAAGAAAAGCCATGTTTCCTGTTTATGGAGCTGTTTCTGCGCAACATGCCGCCCCACGTCCAGACTGTGCTCGCTAACTCCACCATCACTGATCCCCGTGAGCTGGCAAAGGAGGCTGACCGATTCTTCGTCGCTACACAACGTTCCTCCCATGCCGGGGTGCTGGCTCCTACCTACAAGCCCTCTGGACTCTGTATGTACCACGCTCGATTTGGTGCGAAAGCTAAACGGTGCCGTTCCCCCTGCAACTACAGGCCGACGGGAAACGAGAGGGCCAACACTCAGTAGTGGCCATGAGTGTTGGCGATACGAGCAGGCTACTCTTCATCCTCGACACCATCTCCGGTCGGCGATTTCTCTGTGACACGGGCGCACAGAGAAGCGTGCTCCCTGCTACTGACGTCGACATCATGGGCGGGGAGCGGGGCCCCCAGTTGGCGACGGCTGACGGCAGCCCTATCCACACCTACGGCGTGCGGTCTGTAGAACTGTGTTTTGGTGGACAACGTTTCACGTGGGAGTTCGTCATGGCCAATGTAACGCTTCCCCTCCTCGGAGCTGATTTTTTGTGCGCTTACGGTTTGCTAGTGGACATTCAGAACAGCCGTCTGGTCGACGCCTTAACCTTCTCCTCCTTCGCATGTACGCGGGGGGAAGCGGCCTATGCAGGTCTATCCAACTCTCTCTCAGAGGCAGACAAGTTCAACCGCCTCCTCGCTGAGTTCCCTGACCTCACCCAGCCTACCTTCTCTGCACCCACCGCTAAGCATGGGGTGGAGCATCACATTGCTACGAAGGGGCCCCCGGTCTACGCCAGAGCCAGGCGTCTCGACCCCGCCAAACTCGCCATTGCCAAGTCTGAGTTTGAGCACCTGGAACGCATGGGGATCATCCGCCGCTCTGACAGCCCGTGGGCGTCCCCACTCCACATCGTCGCTAAGCCTGATGGAGGTTGGCGCCCATGCGGGGACTACCGCCGACTAAATGACGCCACCACGCCCGACCGCTATCCTGTCCCGCATATCCAGGACTTTTCTGCAAACCTGTCTGGCAAACGCGTCTTCTCAAAGTCGACCTGGTCCGTGGTTATCATCAAGTTCCCGTGCACCCCTCGGACATCCCCAAGACAGCGGTGACTACCCCATTCGGCCTATTTGAATTCCTACGAATGCCATTTGGACTCAAAAATGCGGCCCAGTCCTTTCAGCGGCTGATGGATTCAGTGCTCCGTGGCCTTCCTTTCATCTTCGTCTATTTGGACGACATACTCATCGCCAGCGCCTCCGAGGAAGAACACCTGTCCCATCTTCACGCCCTCTTCACACGCCTCAGCCAGCATGGGCTGATCGTCAACCCGGCGAAGTGCCGGTTTGGGCTGACGGCCATTGATTTCCTCGGGCACCGCATCACTGGGGACGGGGCGGTCCCCCTGCCCTCAAAGGTGGAAGCGGTGGCGGCCTTTCCGCGCCCCCAAACAGCTCGTGCGCTCAGGGAGTTCATCGGGATGGTGACATTCTACCACCGCGTCATTCCCCGAGCCGCCTTTAACATCCGGCCACTGTACGAGGCGCTGAAAGGCAAGTCCCTCAACCAGGCGGTCGACTGGACAGCAGAGCGGGACCGTGCGTTCACCGAGACTAAAGCTGCGCTCTCCCAGGCTACCCTGCTAGCGCATCCTTCACCTACAGCGCCTATTTCCATAACCACAGATGCATCGGACTATGCTGTTGGTGCGGTTCAGTGGGTGGGGGGGGGGCTTGGCAGCCTTTGGCCTTTTTCAGTCGCCAGCTTACACCCTGAGAGCGCAAGTATAGTACTTTTGACAGGGAACTCCTCGGTCTCTGGCTCGCCGTCCGGCATTTCCGGTTCCTGCTAGAGGGCCGCGAGTTTACTGCGTACGTGGACCACAAGCCTCTCACATTTGCCATGTCCAATACGGCCGAGCCATGGTCCGCTCGCCAGCAGCGACAACTCTCCTACATTTCGGAATTCACTACCGACATCCAGCACGTTGCTGGTAAGTCTAACCAGGTAGCTGACTGCCTCTCTAGGGCAGTGATTGGAGCGGTCCACCTAGGCCTGGACTATGCACAGATGGCCGCTGACCAGGCCACGGACCCGAGCGTCCTCCGTCTCCGGACCTCCGACACGGGGTGCTACAGGCTGCTGAGGACTAACTGCGGTGGTTCCCGGACTGCCGCCCGAATTCGCTACATTGGTGTCAGAAGTGGGATGGTGAGACCGTGAGGGGTGGAGGCTACAGCTCTGAGGAAGAAGCTGAAAACCGGACTGCAAACCAGACCACACGACCAGTGGCTTGCTCGTGCGAGCCTTTCCACGCCAGTTAACAGAGACAAAGTCCACCGCATCTGCCAACGAAGCTGAGCTAGTGCTAACAATAGCAGGTCTGCTGTCAAGCCCGGGGCTAAGGCTATCTGGAGTGCCTGTCACATCTAACGTAATCCTAGCCAAAAGCAGCTGCTCTAACTCACCGACTCGTCACTCTAGTAGAAACAACATATCTGTAACTATGGAGCAGTCACCACAAACCATCATTTTAATGAGGCTGCTTTGACTGCGAATGTAATACAGCTAACTGCTAAGCTAGGCTAAACTCAAAGCTAGCAACAAACTAGGAATGAGAAGCTGCCTACTAAACACAAGATTCGTATAAGAAAAAACTAGAGAATCTAGCGATAAGTGAACTAAGCACGGAAAATAGCTAAATCAGAACAAAATGAAGAGGTTAGGGCAGAATACAGAGAAGAGGTAGTAAGACAAGTTGTCAGTCTCACGAAGCCGCTGCTCACGAAGGCAGAAGCTGGATACAGCTGGCAGTGACGTCCACGGACCAACACAGAAGGAAGAGCTCACAAGGGGGAGGCCATATGCGTTAATGAGCGGGAGGACAGCGCAATGGTGAGGATGCCTTGTCTGTGTGGCTCAAAATACAGCCCTCTCTCACCTGGAAAGACCCAAAACCTATGTCAGGATCCTCTTTGTTGATTCCAGCTCGGCGGCATTTAACACCATCATACCAAACACGGTGGTAGGGCTATATCCATCCATATGCAATTGGATACTGGACTCTGTCATCAACTGCCCCGCCCCCCCCCCCATACTGTAAGACTGGGCAAGCACACATCCTCCACCCTCATCCTGAGCACCAGTGTCCCCCAGGGCTATGTGCTGAGCTCCCTCCTTTATGCACTGTTCACACATGACTGCCAACCCATCCGCACCTCAAAACACTATTGTTAAGTTTGCAGATGATACGACAGTCATTGGGCTCATATCAGACAACGATGAAGCGGCATACAGGGAGGAGTGTCAGAACCTGACAACGTGGTGTGTTAACAACAACCTGGTCTTAAACACGAAAAAGACCAAGGAGATTGTCGTGGACTTTAGGGCCTCCAAGAAGATCACACACAGTCCTGTCCACATCAACACAGGCTGTGAAGAGTCCCCATTTCCAGGTTCCTGGGAGTCACCATCACAGAGGACCTCTCCTGGTCTGACAACACCTCAGCAGTGGTGGGTAAGGCACAACAAGGCCTTTATTTTCTGAGGAGGCTAAGGAGGGCCAACCTCCCCCAAAAGCTGCTTGTCAACTTTTAAAGATGACCCATCGAGAGCATCCTAACAAACTGCATGACAGCCTGGTACAGTAGCTGCACCAAAGCTGACAAAAAAAACCCCCAGTGTGTTGTGGAAGCAGCACAGGACATTGTCTGGCTTTCACTAGAACATTTTCACAGCACTTTTTGTTAGGAGAACATCATACAAGACATTACACACCCTGGACACCATCTGTTTCAGTTCCTCCCATCACGTAGGTGCTTCACATGAATCCACACATGCACAAGGAGACTGAAAAACAGCTTCTTGCAAAAAGCTGTGGCACTAATGAACTCAGACATCTCCTCAGCCTGATGAGGCTGATGTGCTACCACCTTTGGGCACGTGCAATATTTGCACTATTTACTCACATGTCACTTTAAGCCACTTCATATCTGTCCACCACATCTTTACTGTATTTTTGCTGATGATGTTTTTGCACCTTTGAAGTTCAAGGTCTGCATATAGTATTTCCTGAGCTGATGATGGAGGTAGCCGCTGAGTTCGCCATCTTGTTCTTCTAGCTTTTGCTTCTACTATATGACAATTTATTTCTATGAGACTATCTGACCAGCTGACTTGCAGGATCATAATGTCTATGGTTTCGACTGTAGCTTCTCTCTAAACCGCTCTGTGTGAACCCTACAGTTTATTTATCAGCGAGACACCTGCCCTCCATCAACACCAACCACCAAGGTGCCATTGAGCAAGGCACATAGCTTCTAACTCCTGCAGCTGTGTTACTGAGTCAGAATGTGCCATGTTTGTTAGAGTTGTTAGTGTGGATGATGTTTGTACCTGAACAGATCCTGTAGGCCAGAGCTCTGGTCTCCCCCATCTCCTCTCGCAAGAAGCTACCGTCTGATGTGCTGCCTATAGAGGAGGCCAGCTGCTGGAAACAGGAACTCACTTTGCTCAGAGCCTCTTGAGCATGCTCACATTCCCACAGCTGTTTCCTCCGAGCCTGCAGCTCATCTGCTGAACGACGCCAGCGATTCATTGCCTGGTTGAGAGACAGATGGATAGACAAACAGACAGACAGATCAATTCAATATCAATCAATCAATCAATTGGTCAATCAATCAATCAATCAATCAGTCAATCAGGTTGAATTTTATATAGCATCTGACCCTGGCAGCAAAGGTCATTATCTGGGAAATGGACACTGCTGACCTTCACTGAAGTCAGGGAGCTTAAAGCATCACCAGTCTGATGTCATGGAGACATTTTCAGTGGATATGAGACTAACTTTATCTTGTCATTAATTTAAATGAGATTTCTAAATGAGAATTTTAAATGACATGCAGGGTGTTGTTGTTGTATGACTAAGTGTAGTATAGCTGTAGTTGAGATATGTGAGGTAATGTAGGAGAGTAGTAGTGGAGGTGTAGTTTTGCAGTAGTAAGTGATAGTGTAGTAGAGGTCATATGGGTAACTATGGGTGGCTGGGGTCAACCCACTTGGCACTCAGGCCCAACCAATCAGAAAGCTTCATCTTTTTCACATGTTGCATCCAAAGCTGAATCATTCAATGAATATTTCTCAGAGAAAACTGCTTCAATTATCTCGGACAATTTGACCAGTCAGCCATCATTCTCAGCCCATAGTTTCTGGGTGGCTTTCGTAGAACTGACAAAGGCCTTTGACTCAGTGGACCGCCAAGCTCTGGAGCATACTATCAAGATATGGCTGCCCTGACAAATACATCAGAATATTGAGGCTTCTACATGATGGCATGTCAGTCACAGTGCTCAGCAACAGCAGCTCTGAGTCAGAGCCCTTCACAGTGGAAAGAGGGGTCAAACAGGGATGCATTATCGCACCCACCCTGTTCGCCATCTTTATTGCTGCCATACTGCACCTCATTGGCAAAGAGCTGCCACGGGGATCCCAATCCTATCAGAACTTACGGCAGGCTCTTCAACCTTAATAGGTTCAAGGTCAACAGCAACGTCTACAACACCACGAGCCCGTAGCTAGGAGGGTTCGGATGGTTCGAACGAACCCCCCCCCCCACACACACACACACACAGCAAAAGGTCCACAATTTCAGGTGGGTTTTTTTTCAGGTTTTTTTAAGCCCTTTTTTTTAAAGTGTGTCACCTTTTTAAATAACGACGTGCAATTCTTAACTAATCTAAAAATTAAAAATAAAAACCTAACAAAACTGAAACCCTAACATTGTTAAAAGCACCACTTTAGAGCATAGTTTCTTCCAAGTGAACTAGCCTTACTTCCTTCCTCAATCAAACGGAGTGTCAAGTCATGCATAGCTTTATTGTAACGGAGCCAGCTAGCCGGCTGGTGATGGCTAAAGTAAACCGTCCTGGAATCAATCTCAGAATGGGTCGAAAGGAGCAAGATGCTCGAAAGAGAAAGCAAGCTGCAGCCTCACTTTCTCAAAACATTGGACAGATGTTCAGAAAAAAAGCCAAACAGGCTAAGTTTGTTAACTAGTTAGCTAGTTGGGATAGCTAAGGTATGCTGGCGTTAGCTAGCTAGCTATGAACGTTAGCTGTGAACATATTTTGGAGGAATGATTTTTGGTTACCTGTGTGACAAACGTAAATCAGTTTAGATCGCTAACGTTTTAGCATAAGTAAATGGGGTTTTACATTGCAAAAATTAGCATGGCGGCTAAGCGGAGATTTCTGACTGAGTTGATGAAATCAATCAATGCATTTATGACACTGTGGCGCGACATAGCTAGCTACCTGATGTAGCTAGCTGAGAGATATTGGCCTCAGATCAGTTTACAACTGGTTTTGTTTAACGAAAAAGTACAGGATAGCTTCAAGTTCTTCCATTGTGCTGTGTTGCTGTGTTGTTGTCTCGTGATGTATTAGGGGTTAGGTGACACAAATGTGTGCCGTTCTATGCCGTACCGTACCGTGCTGTATAGTGGAGAAACGGCATAATACACAAAGCGTATTTCAGCGAATGATACAGTTGAATGTACTGCTGATAGGCTATCTCTCGCCAATACAATGCTTGTTTTCTATACTAAATCAAGTTTTCAGCTGTCAATCACAGGGATAAATTAGATTTTTTTTTGTGCAGGATTTTGTTGTTGACTGTAAAATTAGCACGCACTAATGGTGGTGGGTAGCTGCATATACCTCCACTACACCACTGACTAAGATCTATCTATATGTTTACAGATAGGGAAGCAGGTCAGGGTGATCCACAAGAACCCAGGGAAGGTCAGGATGATGCAGAACCCCTGAAGGAAGATCAGGGTGATCCCCAACCCCAGGAGGGTCCACAACACCTTGGGGCACGTCAGGATGATGAGATGTTCAGTGACCTAGGATTTTTCATTCAGGCCACAAAACCAGTTGAGGAAATCTTAGAGAGTGTGCGTAGGATGTTTGAGGGCCAGAAATACCATTTGCTCAGGAACCATGACAGACCATCAAATCACTTCATTTTCCCAACACAATACCTTGGTTGCTGCAACAGGGCATTCAAGCACAGGTGGTTGGAGAAATATGGCTGGTGGTTGGTGTACAGTTCTAAGCTTGATGGTGCTGCCTTCTGTGTGTGCTGTGCCCTGTTTGTGAATGCCAAGGAGAAGAAGCAGATGGGATTGATGGTCAATGCTCCATTCACACAATCGCATAAGAAAACATTGGTAATTGGCAACCATTCAACAAGACCATCTCACTTAGCTGCAGTTAAAAATGCTAGATTGTTTCTCCAGTCGGTCGACAAACCTGAGACCCAAATATCAGTCCTGATGGATGGTATGAAGGAAGCTGACATCAAAGAAAACAGGCACACACTCAAGTCTGTAGCAGAGGCTGTACTTTACTGTGGTCGCCAGTGTATTGCACTTAGAGGTATAACTGAGCAGCAGCATTCTACTGGCAACCCTGGAAACTTCTTGGCCCTGATGAATCTACTTGCAAACCATGATGAGACGCTGAAGCAGCACATGGCAAAGCCAAAGCTCAGAAATGCCACCTACCTCTCCCCCAAATCCAAAATGAGATCATTGACGTGATAGGAAAGCAAATGATTCAGGCCCAGATTGTGGAAGAGGTCAAAAATGCACAGATCTATACAGTCATGGCGGATGAGGTGACATCCCATAATGTAGAGCTGATGCCAATGTGTGTAAGATTTGTGGACAAAGACTCAAATATCAGGGGAAAATTGCGAGAGATTTGTTCTCTGCTACGAATCACAGGCCACCACATTGCAACAACAATTAAGGATGTGCTGAGTCACCTAAGCATAGAGATTGGTGATTGTCGAGGACAGGGTTATGACGGTGGCAGCAACATGAGCAGCGAAAATGTCGGTGTCCAGGTTCTGATCAAGAAGGATGCACCTAAGGCAGTGTACATGCACTGCAATGGACATTGCCTGAACCTTGTTGCACGCTCCTGTGTTCTTCCAATTGTGTGCAACATGATTGACAAGATGAAGTCTGTCATCATATTCTTTACCTACAGCCCGAAGAAGGAACACCTACTCAGGGAGGTTGTAAATAAGGATGCACACTCTGCTGGAAAGAGGAAACCCCTCATTGACATATGTCACACAAGATGGGCAGAAAGACGCGATGCCTACAGCCACTTTTATAGTGCCTTCGTCTTCATTGTTAAGGCTTTAGAAGTCATGGCACTTGGTCTCCATACAGAAGATTACAGCCAAGTTGTCACCACTGGATGGGAGGGCAAGTACAAAGCAGGGGCCTGTGGTCTCTTGTCTGGGCCCCAAAACTTCGGTTTCATCCTGACCTTCCTCACGGTCTACCAAGTTTTATCCCACCTTGCAGGCATAACAGTGAAGCTGCAGAGAACCTAAATTGACATTGTCGAGGCATTTAGCATGGTAGATTAGGTGAAGAATATCTACAAGGAGCTACGTGAGACAATTGAGGATGACTTCAACCAGATCTACGAGCAAGCAATCAGGATGGCTGCTCAGGTCAACGTGCAGCCTACGAGTCAATCAATGTCTGCTGGAAGGCAGACACACAGGGAATATGCACCTGCTGCAACTGTGCAGGACTACTATCATCGCAACATGGCTATACCCTTCCTAGACCATGTAATCTTGGAGTTTGAATCCAGATTTAGTCCACTATCTGTAACAGCATCAAGGCTCCTGGGCCTAATTCCGTCTGTACAGCGCCACTCAGACGTGACAGTGGACATCTCTGAAGCAGTTCACCTTTACCAAGATGACTTACCTTCACCAGAACTGATTGACCAGGAACTGAAAAGCTGGAAACTGAAGTGGCAAAACAAGCCATCAGAACAAAGGCTAACTTCATGTGCTGAGGCAATCAAAGAATGTGATGCGCTGATCTACCCAAACATCTTCAAGCTTCTCAAAATAGCTTGTACTCTGCCAGTCACCTCCTGTGAGTGTGAACAGTCAAACAAATGACCGCTTGTCATCCCTGGCCCTCATCCACACACAGTATGATATGGCAGTGGACCTGGATGAAGCTGCCAACACATTCTCCAAACTGCACCCAAGGAAATTAGAACTGACCAGTGTTCTCATTCCATAAGTGTCAAGACAAAGACATGGGTAGCAACAAGACAGGCATTGACAGAGAATAGAAGAGAGACAAGTGGGGATGATGAGAGGAGATGAGAGACATCAACAGAGAACACAAGGAGAGGAGGAGCAAACTAGAGGGAGGACAGAGACAGACAAATACATGGACAGCAAAAAGACAGGAGAGGCATTGACAGAGATCACAAAAAAAAACTAAAGGGGAGGAGAGAGAGAGAGAGAGAGAGAGAGAGAGAGAGAGAGAGAGAGAGAGAGAGAGAGAGAGAGAGAGAGAGAGAGAGAGAGAGAGAGAGAGACTGTCCAGAAGAGATAGACAGCAACATGAGAGGAGAGGAGGAAAGACATTAACAGACATGGAACAGGAGAGGAGAGACACTAGGAGAGAGGAGAGGAGAGAGACAGCAACAAAGAAAGTGAATGGAGAGGAAAGAGACAGTCTTGACATGCAGCAGAAGACAGGGAGAAACAACAATGATAAAGGAGAGAAGAGCGACAAGAGAAGAGAGGAGTGGAGAGAGAGCAAAGAGAATTGTAAGATATATTTATTTAAGGGACAGTGCATGTTAATGAACATTTATAATCAAATGTAACTGTCAGGGTCTGTCATGTGTCAGTTTCCCGTTTTATTTTGATAGTCTTGTCTCTGTATTCACATCCTGTTCCCCATGTGATTACCTGTCCCGGCCCTTATGTGTTTCACCTGTGCCTCGTTATCGCTTCCCTCCTGTGTGTATTTAACCAGTGCTCCCCTGTGTGTCAGTGCCAGATTGTCTTGTCTCCTAGAGCAGCATTCCAGCGTTTCATGTTAGAGCGTATCCCCGTGTCTGACTGTTTCGTTCCTGGTTTCCAAGTCTCCATCGCCTGTTTTGGTACCGTCGCCTGTTTGTTAGTCCGCCTGGTTCTTGAAGTCTTCTGCCTGCCGATTTTGTACCTCTGCCTATCTGACTGCCTTTCTGGATTTTGACCCTTGGACCGAATTACAGACCCTGAGAACTGGTTACTGTCTGCCTGCCTGCATTTGTGTCGGCCAGTCTCTGTGTTCCTGACAGAATAATCTGGCCACAATGGACACAGCAGAGCAGGACTCCATGCTCACTACCCTCGAAGTGCGGGAGCGCCGGCTCCGACAACAGGAGGAGAAGATTGAACAGGTGCATCGGGCTGTGGCAGAAGCTTCTCAGCGCAGTGAAGAGGTGTGCGGCACAGTTACCGCCCAACTCAATTACGTCATCGGACAGCTTCAAGCCATGGGCTCAGTCACTCACCCCTCTCAGTCAGCTGAGACCCCTGCGCCTCCCTCATCATCAGCGCCGGCACCAGAACCGCCTCTGGCTCCTGCTCCTCCCTCAGAAGTCAGACCCGTCCAGCTCTCCAGTCCGGAAAGATTCTCTGGGGAATCTGATGACTCCCGCCGCTTCCTCTCGCAGTGCGAGCTCCATTTTGAGTTCCAGCCCGCCGCCTTCCCCTCGGATCGAGCCAAAATAGCCTTCATTATCTCCTACCTATCGGGGAGAGCCAGGGCGTGGGCCACCGTGGAATGGAGCCGGCGGTCTGCAGTATGTAACTCTTTCTCTCTTCACCGACACATTTAAACAAAATGTTCACTCTACTCTTCCCGCTAGAGAAGCTGCTAGAGCTCTACACTCCCTGAGACAAGGAAGATGCTCTGTGATGGACTATGCCGTAGAGTTCCGCACGCTAGCCGCCGCCAGCGGTTGGAATCAACCTGCCTTGGTGGATGCCTTCTTTAATGGACTCTCCGAGACCCTGAAGGATCATCTCACTCCTCTGAACCTGCCGATGGAGCTGGATGCCCTCCTCGCCTTAGCCTCCCGCATCGACATAAGACTGAGGGATAGATAGAGAGGTCGCCCCATCAGGGAACCTGACCAGCTCGGCCCCCCTCACCAAGCTTCGGTCTCCATGAGCAGCTCACCTCCCAACGCTGTTCCGGAACCAATGGAGGTTGGGCGTACCCGCCTCACCCCAGCCGAAGGGTCGGTGTATATACTGTGCCCAGCTGGGTCATTTCATCGCCTCCTGCCCTCTACGTGGGACCCTCCCCTTACGTTGTGGAGGTAGGACAGGTCCCATGTTCACCCTGGCCTGGAACGGACCCACAGCGCCGTTATATCCTTCAAAGTGGGGATCAAACTCTCTATGCCGGGCGCGGAACTCATCTCTGATGTCAGCAGGCATGATGTTATCTGGATCCAGAGCGACAAGGTCAGAGGACAAGGCTGACATGGTCGTCGGGGCCTGTTTGGGGGGATCAGCTGGCACGGCGGCGTCACTGAGTGACGGGACATATCTGGCGCGGACACGGCATAGGTGTTGGCTTTTCTGGACCAGCCGCGGCTCGCCAGTGAGATTTGGGACACGGATCTTCCCGGACACACCCCATAGCAAAGTTGGGGCAGGCCACTGCTGTGTGTCAGACTGGTCACATGAGGCATTGACGTGTGGTTCAACAGCCAGCTCACTGTCCACATTGCACAGCTCAGGAGGCAGCTCAAGCTCGATGTACTCCCCTGGCCACACAGTAGATTTATCCGGAGCACGTGCCTTATGGCATGCCTGTCCATCGGTGTTTGGAGGGTGCCGTAGCGGTATATATCCTCGCCCAAGCAGATTTGGTGTTTGGCTTGTCTGATGGAGACGTCGTTCTTTTCCATAAAGGGAATTCCAGCCAGGATGTCAGAGTCGAGATTCTCAATGACGAGGCCCTCAAAATACAGGTCATGGCCATCTCTCTGGAAGTGTGTCCGTGTCTCTCCCAATACTTTCAAAAGGGACGAGCCATCTGCTTGGACTGCATACTTCCTGTGATGGTGACGCCCAGCCTGGTCGCGCATGAGGCCCTCATCATGTTGCCTGTTGCCCCACTATCAACGATGAGACGCACAGGGCAGTGTCCATGGAAGGCATCGAGGTAAGGGGACTGTTTGATAAGTACACGTTTCACACCACTAGATGGCGCTGGCTCCCCACTAACGCACTCCTCTACCTCCTCATCAGTCTCGACCTGCTGTCCCAAAACCTGGCGCGACTTTGCCATGTACATTTTATCTTGGGGGGGCAGAAAGGAACATTTGCTGAGGAAGTGATTATCAGGCCTGCCGAGATGGATTGCTTTGACTTGGGGAGTTCAGACACAGCCGCGTGCATAGCCCTAGCATCCTCTGAGGCCTGCAGTTCCTCTAGTAACGAATCAAGGGCTTGTGAGATTTCTGGTTTAATGGATGCCAATGTGCGAGACCGCAACTCAGTGCCGTACCGTTGTTTGACGAGCTTCGGTAGATCACCATGTATTAGGCGGAGCCATGTGAGCACAACAAAGTTCTCCAGTGAGGGCGTCAACTCCTCGTCCTCGGTCACAGTCTGTCCCATGTGACTGATGCCAGAACCTTTACACAGTAGATTGTCGTCCGTGAAGGCCATCAAGCGTTGATATACTAAATCCTCTGGTCTCTCATCAGGCTCCCGTTTAATAGCAGCAAAGTCAATGAAATGAGCCCTGGTGCACTGAAAGCCATAATGTAGACGAATAGCTTGCCATATGCTGTCAATAGATGTGGAGTTCCTGACTATGCTGTGATGAGAGATTACAGGACAATAATTGGCTATCTGTCCCAACATTAGCTCTAACATGGCTACCTTCTGTTCTTTATTGCGACGTCGGGGCGCGGGAATATCTTCACCGTCATCTGTGAATCCCCGGACAGGGGACGTTTTAGACTTCTTCTCCCACTCCACGCCATCGTGCAGGAAGGGGGCAAACCCGGCGTCGAGCGACTGTATATAAAGCAGGTTCTGACGCCAGTTCTCAAAAGAGTTCACCGTCTCGGTCTTTGTTAAACACCACTGCTTCGGTGCTCTGTGTGTCGCCATGCTGCCCACTTAGCTAGCACAACTGTGTCTGAGCTAGCCCAGCTGCATCTGGTGGTAGACGTAACTACCCTGTGATTCCCCTGGAAGGGCTACCGCCATTAATTCGGTAACTATCAGTCCTCGGGACGTAAGTCTGGTAAGCGCTGCCACCACGCCAGTAATGAGAGACGATATCAATTAATCACACAACGCAGATGGAAAAGTGCGGCAGCAGCCATTTAGTTAAAAGAAGAAGGACAACAGAGACTGCAACACAGGCACACTGGAAGGGAGGCTTGGTAACTATAGCAACCACAACCAATACTGGTGCACTACGAGTTTACGAGACAGTAACCCTGTAGTAGCAAACATGTCTTGTTCAGTTAGCCTACACTACGAGTCTACGAGACAGTAACCCTGTAGTAACAAACATGTCTGGTTCATGTAAACTACTAATAAGACACGTTAGTCCCTAGCTAACGGGTCTGACCCTTTAGCCGAGCGGTTAGTGATGTCGCCTTGTGGTGCAGTGCACCCCGTATCGAATCCCGCACCGGGCAAGAAAATAACCGGTTACATTCAGTTAGCCTACATTACGGGTTTACGAGACAGTAACCCTGTAGTAGCAAACATGTCTGGTTCAGTTAGCCTACACGAACGTCAAAGTTTCAACTTCTCCTCTCACCCCCAGTCTCTCTACTAGACCGTCTGTGCAAATCGTTGAGGTAGACCCATTGTCTAAAAGAGCATAAGTGCAAAATGTTCGGCTGCTACCAGGCTCTCTGACTCTTATGGGTACAATAGGCAAAGCTAGTCTGGATTTGCCTCCACCGACTGCATTACACCCCGCCTTAATGGTAACATCTGTACTCTCAGACTCTGAGTCTGGCTTCCTTTGTGACTCAGGCATATGCAAGAACTTTGTGTGTTTTTGGGAACAACCATCTACGATACAACGCCTATCCAACTTACAGCTGGATGACACATGACCTGTCCTGAGACAATTAAAACATAAGCATTTGTTAAGTACATATTTCTTCCTACTTTGTGGAGTCATATCCTTGAACTTACCACAACCAAACAGACTCTGATTGCCATTCATACACAATTCACAGCTCTTGTTAGCTGTTACAGCCGGCCTACCTGCTTGACCTGAACGACCCACAGAGGAACCACCAGGCTCAAACTCCCGTGAGCGATCTGCTGTGACTGACAAACTACCTGACTGAGACTGATTAGAATGACCTACTGTCATAAAGGCACTGCTCTGTTGCCTGCTTGGATTATCATACAGTAAACTACTGTAGACTGGGCCATTGGCTTCTCCTGCTGCATTGTCTAGAAATTTAGCTAAATTTAACACATCTGGTGGCTTACCACCCCTAGATCTTAGATTATGAACCTCTCTCAACCATCTGGTTCTAAGGTACATGGGTAACCTTGATATAATTTGCACCATCACCCTCTGGGTACTTATCTCAGCCACATAACCCATAGAGCTAAGAGTATCAACGCAACAGCTTAAATCATCTGCCAGCTCCTGTAACTTAAATGCATCCTTGGGTCCAATCTATTGGCCCTCTGCTACTTTCCTAATCCAGGCTTGTGAAATTGTATAGTCATCTCCAAATCGCTGTTTCAGTAATGCCCTTGCCCGTGAATACTCATTTTCTAAACACACACAAGGCTCTATGAGGGCTTTGGCTTTACCTGAACAATACTGAATCAAGAGCATGAGTTTGACAGCATCATCTACTGCAGTCACCCTACTGTCAAAAGCCTTGATAAAAACCCAATACTTCAATGGATCCCCATCGAAACAAATAAGCTCTGGTTTAGGTAACTGTACAACATTTAACATCTGTTGCTGCCCAAAACGGACAGCCACAGCAACATCTTGTAAAGACTCAACAGTCTTGACAGCTGCAGGTCGAGGACAAAACTCTTCTGCATCAGCATTCATTGTCCCGTTCTTTTTGCGGTCCATGTTTGTTTAAAGTCCGTTGCTGTTCCTTGTTCGATCGGATGCTTGACACCCGGCTCCCCCCTGTGGCAGCCATCTCCGCCTGCACCGCAGCCAAATGGATCCTCAGCTCCAGCTCCTCCTTCTGTTGGCGAATACGCAGCTCCCCCCTCTCCAGACGTTGACGCTCTTGCAGGGATTCTGCAATGACAGACAAGGATCCGGCTCTTCCTGACGCTGACGCTCTTGAACTAGCTGCTCCACTGCAGCTTGATACTCGCGAACCTCCTGCACTGCTGCGACCGGCCTGGCTCGCAGAATCTTCAGGCTTGACGTCATCAGCTAGGAACTGGAATGGGACAACCTTTCCTTCATTCAGCTTCTTTATTTTTTCCTCCGTCATCCCTCGGAGCTCACGGACTTCACGGTCTATACCTTGAAAATAGGCCTGCTGCTCTTCAATCTCATCTTCTTCATTTAAAAGTTCACATATTTGGTCTTGAATACTTTGCAATTTCGCATAAGCTTCTAACACGGCATCCAGACTATTCTGTAACGGCTGGACACCATCCTCTGATTCATTCATTTCCTTTATCCCCTTGGTTAGCAAACCTCGCAGACCTCTACGGCTCGCCTTCTGCTGCGGAACCTCCGCGGACATTGTGAAAATTGCAGATAAACTGTGGTCGTTGTTGAACTGACACAGATTTACTTTCTGTCGCAATTGTTGAGATTTAGTGGCGTTGTGAACGCCACCCATAAATGACGAGATGACACAAATGTTCGTTGACAATTTGTTTCCTCCTGTACACAAGCTAACATTAGCTGTTTCCAACCTTACATGAGCTAACATAAGCTGGTCATTTGGCTGGCTGATACACGGCTAGCTGTACACACAGCTTGCTGAACAACAGCGTGCCGAACGACATGCTGACCACGGCTGTGGGACCAGACACGTGCTGTACACGTGCTGTACACGTGCAGTACTGAGCTATGATGAAGCTGTGATGAAGCTGGTTCTACAACGTTTCCACTTTATCGCATTTAAATTAACCGTTTCCACTTTATCGCATTTAATGAACCGTTGTATTTTTCGGGAGCTCAACTCCATGCAACCATGTGCTTCGTTTCTTTGCACCGTTCTGAATCGCCTGCGCTGCATGATGGCGTCGTATATGAACCTCATATTACTGAGATTGGTGCCTCAATAGCTCCACCTGCTGGCCAGGCGGGCATACAATTATCCAAACTACTGTACATAACTTACAAATTGAATCAAGTGCAACTGGACTCGGTATATACACGTGAAGACGTTTCGCCTTTCATCCAAGAGGCTTCCTCAGTTCGAGCCTTTCTGACTAGATCAAGCTAGTCTGACTGGCTGCTGATGGCTCGCTAACAGAGCCATAGATATGAGTGGCTCTTGTGTACCGATGTTATGGCCGTGCCCGTCGTTATCGGAGCTATTGATTTGGATTTGTTTAGCAGCGACGGTCGTTGGGGGTGTTAGTTCCGACTTCATTGTTCAGTGGTCATGAGAGTCGTTGGAGCCGTTAGTGAGCGACTGTTGTTCTTGGAGGCTAGGCTTCTTGAGTCTCCTGGGTAGAGATGAAAGGACGGCATTGTAAGTGGGAGATAGGTGGTGTCGCAGACCTCCTCCTCTGTTGAGGGGTGGTTTTTCCAGTTTCGCATAGATGGCTTCCTTCACCCCTCTTTCAAACCATCTATCTTCTCTGTCCAAAATGTGTACGTTGCTGTCCTGGAAGGAGTGTGTCTTCTCCTTTAGGTGTAGACAGACTGCTGAGTCTTGTCCTGAGGAGTTTGGCCTTCTGTGTTGAGCCATCCGTTTGTGTAGTGGTTGTTTGTTTTCTCCTATGTATAGGTCAGTGCAATCCTCATTGCATTGTACAGCATACACCAGTGGAACACCAGTGTCGTCCCATAGCAAACGTTGCTAGGGGACAACACTCTCCACAATAGGACCAACCTCAGCCCAGACCAGATTTGCCAACTACTGGACCTTTGCCTGAACACTATATATTTCCAATTCAGGGGCCAGTTTTACAGACAGAAACATGGCTGTGCAATGGGCTCACCAGTATCTCCCGTTGTGGCCAACTTATATATGGAAGAGGTAGAACACAGGGCCCTGAACTCCTTCAGAGGAACACCTCCGAGCCACTGGTTCAGATATGTGGACGACACATGGGTCAAAATCCATCACAAGAGCTGCAAGCGTTTACCAAACACATCAGCTCAGTAGACAAGAACATTAAGTTAATAAGGGAAGACGTAAAGAACAATAGTTTGCCCTTCTTGGACTGTGACGTCCACATTGGGGAAGACAGGAGCCTCCACATTGGGGTTTACAGGAAACCTACACACACAGACCAATATCTACTTTTCGACTCACACCACCCGCTGGAACACAAACTGGGCATCATCAGAACTCTGCAACACAGAGCTGACAATGTGCCCAGCAGCACTCAGGCCCAACAGGAAGAACACAAACACCTGAGGGGAGCTTTAAAAACCTGCGGCTACCCCAGTTGGACCTTTGTGAAAACTGCAACACGTTCCAAAAAGACCAACCAGGTGAGCTACGAGGAGAAAAGGAACAGAAGGAATAACACAGTCATCCTGTATGTTTCTGGGGTCTCCGAGAAACTCAGGAGAATTTTTAACAAACACCGCATCCCGGTATACTTCAAACCCAGCAACACACTCCGACAAAGACTGGTTCATCCCAAAGACCGTGTACCACACACCCGGAAAAGCAATCTGGTGTATGCTGTACAATGCAATGAGGATTGCACTGACCTATACATAGGAGAAACCAAACAACCACTACACAAACGGATGGCCCAACACAGAAGGCCAAACTCCTCAGGACAAGGCTCAGCAGTCTATCTACACCTAAAGGAGAAGACACACTCCTTCGAGGACAGCAACGTACACATTTTGGACAGAGAAGATAGATGGTTTGAAAGAGGGGTGAAGGAAGCCATCTATGCGAAACTGGAAAAACCATCCCTCAACAGAGGAGGAGGTCTGCGACACCACCTATCTCCCACTTACAATGCCGTCCTTTCATCTCTACCCAGGAGACTCAAGAAGCCTAGCCTCCAAGAACAACAGTCGGTCTCTAACAGCTCCAACGACTCTCATGACCACTGAACAATGAAGTCCAAACTAACACCCCCAACGACCGTCACTGCTAAACAAATGCAAATCAATAGCTCCGATAACGACGGGCGCGGCCATAACATCGGTACACAAAAGAGCCACTCCTATCTATAGCTCTGACAACGACTCCTAGAGGATCAATTCTGAGTCTCATCACCAGCCAGTCAGACTAGCTTGGTCTAGTCAGAAAGGCACGAACTGAGGAAGCCTCTTGGATGAGAGGCGAAACGTCTTCACGGATATATACCAAGTCCAGTTGCACTTGATTCAACTCCTTTGGATAACCATGACCTGGATGAATGAGAACATTCACAGACATGCCTACATATGGCTACGCTAATGGTAGCAGTATTGTTAAAGTGTAGTTATCGCAGTAAATGTCGTTGGGTCATAGTAAGCCTAGGGGTGTAGTACTGCTATAGGTGTAGTAACCAAATACCCAAATAGCCCAGCAGAACACTAACAATAACAATGATGATAATCATAATAATTATTACATTTATGGAGCACTTTTCTAGACACCCAAAGCGCTTCACATTGAAGGGGGTAACTCACCTCAATCACCACCAATGTGTAGCACCACCTGGTGGTGCACGGCAGAACCTCATCACACATGAGCTTGAGGTGGAGAGGGAGGAATCATTGAGCCAATTACATGGGGGATGATTAGGTGGCCAGATGGAGAGAACCAGGTTGGGAATGTTGCCAGGACACTGGGGGACCCCCTACTCTTTGTGATAAGTGCCATGGGATCTTTAATGACCACAGTGCGTCAGGACCTCGGTAAAATAATAATTTAGAGATTTGAAACATGGCAAAAGATGTTCAGGTACCTCTTTGTTTGTTTTTTATAAGGACACGTTTCAATAAAACTGCTACAACTTTAAAACGGCATCATCTAAAAACAAGAAATATGTTTCATGGTGTTCAGGGAACTTTTATTTATATATTTGTATATTTACATTATATTTCCACTAATCGCATTAGTGAGGAACCTCTCTGTTAATCAAAATACATGTAATTTCTTTCCTTTCTCTATGAAGACAGTCATGACTTGGACTTGGACTCATGTTCATGTAGTTTGTTGTATCTCAGAGTCTGACATTAGATAGTAAAACCTGTAAATCCAGTCTCCTACCAGCTGGGGCGCTCTGGCAGAGTCTGACATTAGATAGTAAAACCTGTAAACCCAGTCTCCTACCTGCTGGGGGCTCTGGCAAAGACTGACATTAGATAGTAAAACCTGTAAACCCAGTCTCCTACCAGCTGGGGGCTCTGGCAGAGTCTGACATTAGATAGTAAAACCTGTAAACTCAGTCTCCTACCTGCTGGGGGGCTCTGGCAGCGTCACAACTCCATGTCAGCCCTTCACGCTGCTCTGGTTCAGTCAGAATCAGGTTAATCCAGTTCAAGCTGGTCTGGTCTAAGTCTACTCTTGTGTGGTTATGTCTGATCCAGTCTGGTCTGGTCCAGTCTGCTCAGGTGTGGTCCAGTCCAGTCTGTTCTGGTTCAGGCTGTTTTGTTCTGATTCTGCCTGGTCTGGTCCAGTCCGGTCTGGTGTGGTCTTAGTGAGCATTGATCTGAGTCTCTGCGCTCGAGTTAGAACACACAGTGTATGGCCCTCCTCCCTGTGTTCCCTGGGGGGAGTTTCCCTTGTTGAGCAGAATGTGTTCAATTAAAGCAGCTGAGCCCAGCTGGGGCCACAGGACCTCAGCTGCTCAAACAAGCCCTGAACCATCCCTCCCTGCATGCACCGGGGTGGGGGTGTGGGGGAGTCTTTAGGGACTCCAGGAGCCATGGTAGTCAGCTGAGCTGGAGCTTCAACAGAGAGAGAGAGAGAGTTGGGATCTGTGTTTCACTGGTGTCAGAGAGTCTTTTTCATTTATCATCTATTGAATGTGAGTCACGACTCCTGCTCTGAAACACACAAAAAGTTGAATTTTGTGATATCAGACAATTTATTCTGCATGTTCAATATCCAGGATAACGGCTTTATTTAAAGCAAATGAAAAGCATAGTTTCTCTGGTAACTTTGTTAAAACATTCTGACTGAATCAGTTTCAGCAACTGCTGTGTAACACTTGTTACTAGTGAGCTGCCTCAATGACCATCAACCTGGTCATCACCAGCACTTCCTCTGGTCTGGTCTTATTAGTGAGCTACCTCAACGACCATCAACCTGGTCATCACCCACACTTCCTCTGGTCTGGTCTTATTAGTGAGCTACCTCAATGACCATCAACCTGGTCATCACCAGCACTTCCTCTGCTCTGGTCTTATTAGTGAGCTGCCTCAACGACCATTCACCTGGTCATCACCCACACTTCCTCTGGTCTGGTCTTATTAGTGAGCTACCTCAACGACCATCAACCTGGCCATCACCCACACTTCCTCTGGTCTGATCTTATTAGTGAGCTACCTCAATGACCATCAACCTGGTCATCTGCTACACTTCCTCTGGTCTGGTCTTATTAATGAGCTACCTCAATGACCATCAACCTGGTCATCACCCACACTTCCTCTGGTCTGGTCTTATTAGTGAGCTACCTCAACGACCATCAACCTGGTCATCACCCACACTTCCACTGGTCTGGTCTTATTAGTGAGCTACCTCAATGACCATCAACCTGGTCATCTGCTACACTTCCTCTGGTCTGGTCTTATTAATGAGCTACCTCAATGACCATCAACCTGGTCATCACCCACACTTCCTCTGGTCTGGTCTTATTAGTGAGCTACCTCAACGACCATCAACCTGGTCATCACCCACACTTCCACTGGTCTGGTCTTATTAGTGAGCTACCTCAACGACCATCAACCTGGTCATCACCCACACTTCCTCTAGTCTGGTCTTATTAGTGAGATACCTCAATGACCATCAACCTGGTCATCTGCTACACTTCCTCTGGTCTGGTCTTATTAGTGAGATACCTCAACGACCATCAACCTGGTCATCACCCAAACATCCTCTGGCCTGGTCTTATTATGGAGCTATTAGTGAGCTACCTCAATCACCATAAACCTGGTCATCACCCACACTTCCTCTGGTCTGGTCTTATTAGGGAGCTATTAGTGAGCTACGTCAATGACCATCAACCTGGTAATCACCCACACTTCCTCTGGTCTGGTCTTATTAGTGAGCTACCTTAACGACCATCAACCTGGTCATCACCCACACTTCCTCTGGTCTGGTGTTATTAATGAGTTACTCAAATTAACTTGGTACCACCCACACTTCCTCTGCTCTGGTCTTATTAGCGAGCTACCTCAATTAACCTGGTATTACCCACACTTCCTCTGGCCTGGTCTTATTACGGAGCTATTAGTGAGTTACCTCAGTGACCATCAACCTGGTCATCACCAATACTTCCTCTGGTCTAGTCTTATTAGGGAGATACCTCAACGACCATCAACCTGGTCATCACCCACACTTCCTCTGGCCTGGTCTTATTAAGGAGCTATTAGTGAGCTACCTCAATCATCATCAACCTGGTCATCACCCACACTTCCTCTGGTCTGGTCTTATTAGTGAGCTACCTCAATGACCATCAACCTGGTCATCTCCTACACTTCCTCTGGTCTGGTCTTATTAGTGAGCTACGTCAATGACCATCAACCTGGTAATCACCCACACTTCCTCTGGTCTGGTCTTATTAGTGAGCTACCTTAACGACCATCAACCTGGTCATCACCCACACTTCCTCTGGTCTGGTCTTATTAATGAGCTACTCAAATTAACCTGGTACCACCCACACTTCCTCTGCTCTGGTCTTATTAGCGAGCTACCTCAATTAACCTGGTATTACCCACACTTCCTCTGGCCTGGTCTTATTACGGAGCTATTAGTGAGCTACCTCAGTGACCATCAACCTGGTCATCACCAATACTTCCTCTGGTCTAGTCTTATTAGGGAGATACCTCAACGACCATCAACCTGGTCATCACCCACACTTCCTCTGGCCTGGTCTTATTAAGGAGCTATTAGTGAGCTACCTCAATGACCATCAACCTGGTCATCACCCACACTTCCTCTGGTGTGGTCTTATTAGTGAGATACCCCAACAACCATCAACCTGGTCATCACCCACGCTTCCTCTAGTCTGGTCTTATTAGTGAGATACCCCAACGACCATCAACCTGGTCATCACCCACAGTTCCTCTGGTCTGGTCTTTTTAGTGAGCTACCTCAATGACCATCAACCTGGTCATCACCCACAGTTCCTCTGGTCTAGTCTTATTAGCGAGATACCTCAACGACCATCAACCTGGTCATTACCCACACTTCTTCTGGTCTGGTCTTATTGGTGAGCTATTAGTGAGCTACCTCAATCACCATAAACCTGGTCATCACCCACACTTCCTCTGGTCTGGTCTTATTAGTGAGCTACCTCAATGACCATCAACCTGGTCATCTCCTACACTTCCTCTGGTCTGGTCTTATTAGTGAGCTACCTCAATGACCATCAACCTGGTCATCACCCACACTTCCTCTGGTCTGGTCTTATTAGTGAGCTACCTCAATGACCATCAACCTGGTCATCACCCACACTTCCTCTGGTCTGGTCTTATTAGTGAGCTACCTCAATGACCATCAACCTGGTCATCACCCACACTTCCTCTGGTCTGGTCTTATTAGTGAGATACCCCAACGACCATCAACCTGGTCATCACCAACACTTCCTCTAGTCTGGTCTTATTAGTGAGATACCCCAACAACCATCAACCTGGTCATCACCCACACTTCCTCTAGTCTGGTCTTATTAGTGAGATACCTCAACGACCATCAACCTGGTCATCACCCACAGTTCCTCTGGTCTGGTCTTTTTAGTGAGCTACCTCAATGACTATCAACCTGGTCACCACAGTTCCTCTGGTCTAGTCTTATTAGGTAGATACCTCAACGACCATCAACCTTGTCATTACCCACACTTCTTCTGGTCTGGTCTTATTGGTGAGCTATTAGTGAGCTACGTCAATAACCATCAACCTGGTCATCACCCACACTTCCTCTGCTCTGGTCTTATTAATGAGCTACCTCAAATTAACCTGGTATCACCCACACTTCTCTTTGGTCTGGTCTTATTAGTGAGCTACCTTGAATTAACCTGGTACCACCCACACTTCACTCTGGTCTGGTCTTATTAATCAAATCAAATCAAATCAATTTTATTTGTATAGCCCAATATCACAAATTACAAGTTTGCCTCAGTGGGCTTAACAGCAACACAACATCCTGTCCTTAGACCCTCTCATCGGATAGGAGCAACTCCCTAAAAAAAAACCTTTAACGGAGAAAAAATAGGAAGAAACCTCAGGGAGAGCAACAGAGGAGGGATCTCTCTCTCGTGCAATGGATGTTGTGTTTACACAATTTACATAATACAACATTGAAAGAGGATAACAGAATTATAATGGACATAACATTTATGAAGAACATGATGCACAGGATGCCAAGCAGTGTCCACATGCCAACGGAGCAGTCCAGGACCCAAGCCACGCGACCAGCATCATCATGTAATAACAGAAATACTTATGTGAGGAGAGGAAGGGCAGGCAGCATCCAAATGACGACCACCATCACCATGGAGACCTGGGAGGAGAACCGACTGCACATGCATGCAAGAGAGACTCACATGACAACCTTCACACACAGAAAAAGAGAAAGGAGAAGACGTCATTCAGAGAGACAGAAAAGACATGTTAGAGAAGAGAACAGTTTGCAATAGTCATTAGCCATAATCAATTAAGTCATCAATTAGTCATAATCTATACTCTGTAATCTATACTCTATACTCTATAATCTATACTCGATAATCTCGTCGGCAGAACAGTGGTTGGTAAATTCATTGAGACAGAAAACCAACCCACCATCCAGTACAGGTTGTGAAGCACTCATCTTAAAGGCAACTAATTGTAAACTAAGGCAAAAAGATGAGTTTTAAGTTTGGATTTAAAGACTCAACAGACTCTGATGGTCTAATGGCAGCAGGCAGGTTATTCCACAACAATGGAGCCTGATAGGAAAAGGCCCTGCCACCAGCTGACTTCTTTTTAACTTTGGGTACACACAGGAGCCCTGTATTTTGAGAACGAAGTGCTCGAGATGGCATGTAAGGTTTAAGGAGATCAGACAGGTAGGATGGAGCAAGCCCATTTAGGATTGTATAAGTCTGCAGAAGCACCTTTTACTCTGATCTAACAGGGATAGGAAGCCAATGAAGGGAGGCAAGAATTGGTGTAATATGGTCACATTTCCTAGTTTCAGTTAGGATTCTAGCAGCAGCATTCTGAACCATCTGAAGACTTTTAGTACTAGAATGTGGCAGACCTGAGAACAGAACATTACAGTAATCAAGTCTGGATGAAACAAATGCATGTATTAGAATCTCTGCGTCAGCCATGGACAGGAAGGACCGAATTTTAGCTATGTTACGTAAGTGAAAAAAGGCAGTCTTGGTGATTTCTTTAATGTGCTTATCAAAGGAAAGGCTGGGATCAAACGTAACACCAAGATTTTTGGCTGCCACACTTTGTGAAACCACAGAGTTGTCGATCATTATCATTACTTGATCAAATTGGTGTCTGTGTCTAGCAGGCCCAATGACCAGCATCTCGGTTTTATCTGAATTTAAAAGCAGAAAGTTAAGTGACATCAACCCAGCCACTGAGGATGCACAAGCCAGTGCATCCTTAGTGCCGGTCCCAAGCCCGGACAAATGGGGAGGGTTGCGTCAGGAAGGGCATCCGGCGTAAAATCTTTGCCAAATCAAATATGCGGATCATAAATAAGACTTACATACCGGATCGGTCGAGGCCCGGGTTACCAACAACCGCCACCGGTACTGTTAACCAACAGGGTGTCGGTGGAAACTATGCTACTGTTGGGCGAAGGAGAAGGAGAGGGGGAAAGCATGTCCAGAGGCAGCTAGAGAGGAGGAAGGGTAGGCATGTGGAGGTGAGAGTTGGAACTTTGAATGTTGGCACTATGACTGGTAAAGGGAGAGAGCTGGCTGACATGATGGAAAGAAGAAAGGTAGGCATACTGTATGTGCAAGAGACCAGGTGGAAGGGGAGTAAGGCCAGGAGTATCGGAGGTGGGTTCAAACTCTTCTACCATGGTGTGAATGGGAGGAGAAATGGGGTAGGGGTAATTCTGAAGGAAGAGTATGTCAAGAGCGTGCTGGAGGTGAAGAGAGTGTCAGACAGAGTGATGAGTATGAAGCTGGAAATTGAAGGTTTATTGCTGAATGTTATCAGCGCATATGCCCCGCAAGTTGGGTGTGAGATGGATGAAAAAGAAGAATTCTGGAATGAGTTGGACGACATGGTGGAGAGGGTACCCAAGGAGGAGAGAGTGGTGATTGGAGCGGACTTCAATGGACATGTTGGTGAAGGGAACAGAGGCGATGAGGAGGTGATGGGAAGGTAAGGAGTCAAGAAGAGAAATGTGGAAGGACAGATGGTGGTCGATTTTGCGAAAAGGATGGAAATGGCTGTGGTGAATACATATTTCAAGAAGAGGGAGGAACACAGGGTGACGTACAAGAGTGGAGGAAAGTGCACACAGGTGGACTATATCTTATGTAGAAGGCGCCATCTAAAAGGGATTGGAGACTGCAAGGTGGTGACAGGGGAGAGCGTAGCTAGGCAGCATCGGATGTTGGTCTGTAGGATGACTTTGGAGACCAACAAGGGGAAGCGAGTGAAGACACAGCCGAAGATCAAATGGTGGAAGTTGAAGAAGGAAGACTGTTGTGTGGAGTTCAGGCAGGAGTTAAGACAGGCACTGGGTGGTAGTGAAGAGTTGCCAGATGGCTGGACAACCACTGCAGAAATAGTGAGGGAGACCGCTAGGAAGGTACTTGGTGTGTCATCAGGACAGAGGAAGGAAGACAAGGAGACTTGGTGGTGGAATGAGGAAGTACAGCAAATTATACAGAGGAAAAGGTTGGCAAAGAAGAAGTGGGATAGTCAGAGAGATGAAGAAAGTAGACAGGAGTACAAGGAGATGCAGCGTAAAGCAAAGAGAGAGGTGGCAAAGGCAAAGGAAAAGGCGTATGGTGAGTTGTATGACAGATTAGACACTAAGGAAGGAGAAAAGGACTTGTACCGATTGGCTAGACAGAGGGACCAAGCTGCAAAGGATGTGCAGCAAGTTAGGGCGATCAAGGATAGAGATGGAAATGTGCTGACAAGTGAGGAGAGTGTGCTAAGAAGGTGGAAGGAATACTTTGAGGGGCTGATGAATGAAGAAAATGAGAGAGAGAGAAGGTTGGATGATGTAGGGATAGTGAATCAGGAAGTTCAGCGGATTAGCAAGGAGGAAGTGAGGGCAGCTATGAAGAGGATGAAGAATGGAAAGGCAGTTGGTCCTGATGACATACCTGTGGAGGCATGGAGATGTTTAGGAGAGATGGCAGTGGAGTTTTTAACTAGATTGTTTAACACAATCCTGGAAAGTGAGAGGATGCCTGAGGAGTGGAGAAGAAGCATACTGGTACCGATTTTCAAGAACAAGGGCGATGTGCAGAACTGTAACAACTACAGAGGTATAAAGTTGATCAGCCACAGCATGAAGATTTGGGAAAGAGTAATAGAAGCTAGGTTAAGAGGAGAGGTGACGATCAGCGAGCAGCAGTATGGTTTCATGCCACAAAAGAGCACCACAGATGCGACGTTTGCTTTGAGAATGTTGATTGAGAAGTATAGAGAAGGCCAGAAAGAGTTGCATTGTGTCTTTGTAGATTTAGAGAAAGCTTATGACAGAGTGCCGAGAGAGGAGGTGTGGTATTGTATGAGGAAGTCAGGAGTTGCAGAGAAGTATGTAGGAGTGGTGCAGGATACGTATGAGGGAAGTGTGACAATGGTGAGGTGTGCGGTTGGAATGACAGATGGGTTCAAGGTGGAGGTGGGATTACATCAAGGATCGGCTCTTAGCCCTTTCTTGTTTGCAATGGTGATGGACAGGTTGACGGACAAGATCAGGCAGGAGTCTCCATGGACGATGATGTTCGCGGATGACATTGTGATCTGTAGTGAGAGTAGGGTGCAGGTGGAGGAGAGCCTGGAGAGGTGGAGGTATGCACTGGAGAGAAGAGGAATGAAAGTCTGTAGGAGCAAGACGGAATACCTATGCGTGAATGAGAGAGAGGACAGTGGAATGGTCAGGATGCAAGGAGTGGAGGTGACAAAGGCATTTGAGTTTAAATACTTGGGGTCAACTGTCCAAAGTAACGGGGAGTGCAGTAGAGAGGTGAAAAAGAGAGTGCAGGCAGGTTGGAGTGGGTGGAGAAGTGTGTCAGGAGTGATTTGCGACAGAAGGGTATCAGCAAGAGTTAAAGGGAAAGTTTACAAGATGGTTGTGAGAGCAGCTATGTTATATGGTTTGGAGACAGTGGCACTGACGAAAAGACAGGAGGCGGAGCTGGGGGTGGCAGAGTTGAAGATGCTAAGATTTTCACTGGGAGTAACGAAGAAGGACAGGATTAGGAATGATTATATTAGAGGGACCGCTCAGGTTGGACAGTTTGGGGACAAAGCAAGAGAGGCAAGATTGAGATGGCTTGGACATGTGTGGAGGAGAGATGCCGAGTATATTGGGAGAAGGATGCTGAATATGGAGCTGCCAGGGAAGAGGAGAAGAGGAAGGCCAAAGAGGAGGTTTATGGATGTGGTGAGGGAAGACATGCAGGTGGCTGGTGTGACAGAGGAAGACGCAGAAGACAGGAAGAAATGGAAACGGATGATCCGCTGTGGCGACCCCTAACGGGAGCAGCCGAAAGTAGTAGTAGTAGAAAGTTAAGTGACATCCAGTTTTGCACAGTAGCCACGCAGGCCTCTAAATTAGTGATTTGAGTATCATCATCAGCCCTTATAGGCACATACAACTGAGTATCATCAGCATAGCAATGGAAATTTATTCCGTAACTGCGTATAATTTGGCCAAGAGGTGTAATGTAAAGAGAGAAAAGTAGAGGGCCAAGTACTGAGCCCTGAGGCACACCGTGTTTAATGTCAGAAAATTTTGATATAATATTATTATAGCAGACACAATGTGTTCTTCCAGATAAGTAGGACTTAAGCCAAGAGAGAGCTAAGCCAGAGAAACCAAAATTACAATTTAATCTATCTAAACGTATACAGTGATTGATGGTGTCAAAGGCTGCACTGAGGTCCAGTAGTAGAAGCACAGAAGTGGAATCAGAGTCGATCGCCAGTAGAAGATCATTCACCACTCTGGTCAGAGCAGTTTAGGTGGAGTGACAGGGCCTGAAAGCCGACTGAAAAGGTTCATATAGATGGTTTTCTTCTATATGGGTCGAAAGTTGTTGATACACAACTCTCTCTAGTACTTTAGAGAAGAATGGAAGATTAGAGACTGGCCGATAGTTATTAAGAGACCCTGGATCAAGGTGCGGTTTTTCAAATAGAGGTTTAACCACAGCTGTCTTATAACTGCTGGGAACAATGCCAGTAGTAAGAGATACATTAACGATGTCTAGCATTGTAGGTCCAAGAAAAGGCCAGAGGTCTTTAAAAAGTTTTGCTGGTAAGGGGTCAAGAAGGCAAGCAGTTGGTTTAGAAGCTGACACGAACTTACTCAAAGTATCAAGAGAGATAGTCTCAAAAGCTGTAATAACTGGGACTGTCAGTGACTCATTGTGTAGATATGAATTTAGTATGACAGGATCTGCAGGAGTAGATGGAGTTGAAGAACTAGTTTTGTTTAAGATCTCCTCAACCTTATTGCAGAAAAAATCAAGAAATTAATGGGCTGTGTATGGTGAGCAGCTAATAGATGGCTGCTTTTTAGTAAGTTTAGATACAGTGTCAAAGAGAACTCTGGGGTTATGTTTATTAATATTTATTAAGTGAGAGAGATCAATGTTTTTGCGGTAAATAAAGCACGCTTGTATTTCAATAAACACTCGTGCCACAATAGGTGAAAAGCTTCCAATTTTGATTTTCGCCATTTACGTTCCAGTCTCCTGCAGGTCCGCTTAAGAGCATGTGTCTCATCATTAAACCAGGGTGTAGGCCTCTTTAGTCGCCTAGCTCTGGTAGTGAGAGGTGCAACTGAATCGAGGAGACTAGAGAGGGCCACATTTAAGTCACCAGTGAAATTTTCAACAGAGTCATTTACCACAGTGAAAGGAGCCAAGACTTCAGGCAGCTGCTGGCCAAATGCAGCTAAAGTGGAGGGACCGATATGGCGAGTGGCAATTACATCTGTGCTGACATTAACTGGACAGGCCAATAATGCTTCACATGTGATGAGAAAATGATCTGACACAGCAGATGTGGTTGGTAAGACATCAGATCAGAAACAGCTATTCCTTTAGATAAAACCAAATCAAGGGTGTTACCACTGCAATGAGTCGACTCTTGAACAAACTGAGTGAACCCAAAAGTGTCAACTAGTGCCAGAAAGGCTTTACTTAGAGGATCAGCAGCCTTATTCACATGAATATTGAAATCACCTAGAATTAGAATCTCATCAGAGTGAGCAACAAGGCCTGAGACAAATTCTCCAAATTCTTCAAGAAATAACGAGTAACAACCAGGAGGCTGGTAGAGTATCACAATTTGGACTGAGCCGAGTCTATTCATGGCTCAGGGAGATGGACCAAGAACAAGACACTCAGAAGACTGGAATTTAGATTTAAGTCTATGTAGCGCTATCTATCCCTTTTAACTGTCAAGGACAACGCTACTGAGTTCTCTATACAACTCGGTATCCAATAAACTATTGAAGTATGGTAACTTCGCTTTTTAGGTGTTTAAAGTATGTTCTAAAGGCTCTAAATGTCTTACAGTGTCATCTGGTAACTCCAACTAAAAAGGTTGACGACCCCTTTAAGGCGCTGAAATATGGCATATGACCCCTTTAAGGCAATCTAACATGGTCTAGACACCTCAATGTGTCACCGAGTAACTTATATTAAAACGGTGGACTAGCCCTTTAAGGTTGTCTCAGCATGTCACTTACCATAGCCTAGACACCACAGGAATAAACACACATGAATAATCCACACTCACACAGGTACATAGAATTATATATACAAATGTATTATGAGTAATAATTATTAGAATGAATGAAAGTGATAAGCCTCAATGGCTAACAAGCATCTGCATTCAGATATACACAAATTAATCAGACCAACACATTAGCATACAGCTCAACAACCTTATAACTAAGCCGGCAATAAAATAAAAGAAAGTCAACCCCCAGTTGCAGGCCTGTTTCTTTATCGGGTACATTGGGACCCTAAACAGCCCTCTTTGCTCCCCTTGGAAGCCCGCACATCCGGCTTGTACTCACAATGAATGCTCCTCTTCGTCTCGCGCTTCCCGCCGCAGCGCAGCAGCGAACGTCAGGCCGGCAGCCCTCCTAGCTAACTGGCTAGTTAGCCGTTAGCACCATCTCACGGTCGAACCGTGCGCTCGCCTCGGCAGCACAACACGGCAACAGACGACTCCTTCTGCGTTCCTCGATGGTCGCATGAACCCACCACTACACTGTACTGATAACGTTACTTCGCTAAACCAGAAGACGGCCCGACTCACTGTGGGGCGAGCCCCTTACCGCATCCAGTCCATTCGCCCGTCTTGCTGTGCTAACAACGGACACCGACTGGCTAGCTCGCTCCGTAACGTCACTGGGTCCACATATGGGACTGACGAGTAGTCAGTTTTGTTATGTATGCACACATCGACAGTGCTGCATTTGATTTGGTGCTGTTCTATTGTGCTGGGATCGATTGGTGATGCCTGCGGGCTCTGGGTTGTTTGATCGGGTCTGCCTGTGATGCTGTGTCAGTCTAAATAAAGAATGCCACGGAGAGGTTGTGTCGAGCGACAGCGCTGTGTCCTGACGTGATTTCTAAATACAATATTGGCGACGAGGATGGCTGATATCTCCCTCCCACCACCTGCCCCCTTCCTGGCGTTACCTGGCGAGCCTCCGGTACCATGGACTCGCTGGCTACATAGTTTTGAAAATTACATCATCGCCTCAGGGCTCGACGACGTGAGCCAGGCTAGGAAGACGGCTCTGTTGCTACACTGCTTGGGAGCAGAGGGTCATCGTGTGCTCGGGACTCTGGGGAACGTCACAAGCTTTGCCGAAGCTGTGGGACTTCTGAGCACCCATTTCGCTGCTCCACAGAGTGCCCTCCTTCGGCGATTTTTTTTTTTTTTAATTTTTATTTCTGATTTTCCCCTTTTTTCTCCCAATTTAGTGGCCAATTGATCCCTATTTTAATTCAAACACCCACCCTCGTATTGCATGCGTTCGCCAACTGCATCTCTCCGGCCGGCAGTCTCGAAGGAAAGCGCCTCCCCACTTTCGTGACAAGGCGAATCCAAGCCGAACCACTGTTTTTCCGACACACCCAGAGACGCATTCACATGACGAACACAAGCCGACTCCGCCCCCCTCCCGAAGACAGCGTTGCCAATGATTGCTGCTTCACCGAGTCCGGCCATAGTCGGGTCTGACGAGACCGGGGCGCGAACCCCAGTCCCCAGTGGGCAACTGCATCGACACCAAGCCGACGCTTAGACCGCTACGCCACCGCGGACCTTCGGCGATTTATATTCCGTCAGCGACACCAACTGCCTGGTGAGTCTGTGCGGCAGTACGTAGCTAATTTGCGAGGGCTAGCTAGCTCATGCAAGTTTGGCGCGCTTCAGGACGAGATGGTTCGCGACCAGCTAATCGAACACACCAACAACGCAAAGGTGCGTGAGACTCTCCTGCTGGAAAAAGACGATCTGCTGCTGTCCAGAGCAATTACCATCGCACTACAGGTTGAGGGAGCAGCTGAGTGTGCTGCTATGCTAAATACACAGCAAGTGGCCACCTCCAGTCAAGCTACCAACGACTCCTCCCTCTACTCACGGCTGCCCCTCGGGACGCAACCCAGCCAGAGCGAGGCGGGCGCCGACTCCACTGGGGACGTCCTGCAACTGCAACGACGGCGTTCTCGGCCCCGCCCTCAACAGTCCTGTGGTAACTGTGGGTCCCGGTCTCATGTTTCAAGGGCTCAGAACTGCCCTGCCCGTGGCCAGACATGCCGTAGCTGCGGTAAGCACAATCACTTTGCCAACGTCTGTCGATCTTCCCCGGCTGGGTCAGAGGGCCACACCCCCCAGTCTTCAACCGCCGTCAGTCACAAGGTGAGCTCTGGGCCAGTGTCATTCAAATCATGCACAGTCAACATTAATGATGTGTGCATCCCCCTGCTGTTGGACACCGGTGCAGGTGTGTCTCTCCTGAATGTTGATACCTACAGTCAATTTTTCGGTTCACTGCCACTGTCCGCACCCTCAGCTGTCCTCTGTGGGTATGGTGACTCCAAAATCGATCTGGTTGGCTCTCTCCAAGTGACTGTCCGCTATGGAACCAAGCTGGTGCCCAATGCAGTTTTTCATGTGGCACGCCGTGGGGCCAACCTGATGGGCCTGGACCTGTTCTCCGCTCTGGGGTTCTCCCTCTTAGACACAAGGGGGGCAGCAATCCTGACTGTCGCCACACCTTGGCAGCAGAAGTGGCCATCGCTGTTTATGGGGCTGGGCTGCCTCTCCGCCTTCACCCATCAACCTCTCCTCAACCCTGCTGTGAAATCTGTCATCCAACCACTGCGCCGCATCCCGTTGGCTCTCCGTGATGGGGTCTCCGCCGAGCTGCAACAACTGCTGGAAGCTGGCATCATTGAACCGGTGGACGCGTCACCTTGGGTCTCAAACCTCGTGGTGGCTAAGAAGAAGTCGGGGGGGCTGCGTGTCTGCGTCGATCTACGTGCAGTAAATAAGGCAGTGGTCCCTGATAAGTATCCACTGCCCACCTCAGAAGAACTCACTGCTCAGTTCTATGGCTCTGAGGTGTTCTCCAAGCTCAACCTCAGACAGGGGTACTTACAGGTGCCCCTCCACCCCAGCAGCCGAAACCTCACAGCCTTTGTGACACATGCAGGAGTGTTTCACTCCACCAGGATGCCTTTCGGTCTCAGCTCCGCCCCTAGCTGCTTCCAGAAAATCATGGTCTCCGTGCTGGCTGGCATACTGGGCGTGGCCATTTATCTGGACGATATAGTGGTACACGGGCCCACCAGTGAAATCCACGACAAGCGCCTTAACATGGTCTTTGCAGCCCTGTCCAAGCACAAGCTAACTCTCAATGCTGAGAAATGTGTACTCTCTGTGCCAGCCATCGACTTCGTGGGGTTCCGGCTGTCAGCGAGCGGTGTAACTCCACTACAATCCAACGTGGACGCCATTCAGGCCATCCCTGAGCCCAGCTCGGCCGCCCAGGTCGCCTCCTTCCTGGGTATGACAAGTTACTACCTGAGGTTTCTTCCCCAGTACTCTGCGACCACAGCCCCCCTGCACCAGCTGCTGCGTAAGGACGAGCCATGGGTGTGGTCAAAGGCATGCAGTGACGCTGTGCGTGATCTCAAGACTCAACTGACTTCACCACCAGTGTTGGCTCACTTCGACATCTCCAGCTCCACCTTTGTGACCTGTGACGCATCAGCCACAGCGATAGGGGCTGTGCTGTCTCAAACCCAGAACGGTGTGGAGAAGCCCGTCGCCTCCCGTGCCCTCAACCTGACCAAGCAGCGGTACTCCGTGGGTGAGCGTGAGGCGTTAGCCTGTATCTGGGCTTGTGAAAGGTGGCACCTCTACCTCTATGGCCGCTCCTTCACCCTCAGGACAGATCACCAGGCCCTGACAGCGCTGCTGTCCACATCTGGGACAGGCCACAAACCCCTGAGGCTGCACCGCTGGTCTGACCGCCTCTGCCAGTACAACTTCAGCCTGCAGTTCAGCCCAGGCAGAGACAATGTTGTCGCCGACCTGCTCTCTCGCTCTGTCTCCACCCCAGCTCCACAGACGGACACTGACTGTGTGGAAAAGGACATTGTCCAAATGCTACACACACCCCTCCAGGCCACTGTCTCTCTGCAGGAGCTGAGGGCA
Source organism: Lampris incognitus (assembly GCF_029633865.1). NCBI lineage: Eukaryota > Metazoa > Chordata > Actinopteri > Lampriformes > Lampridae > Lampris > Lampris incognitus. The sequence goes on along the minus strand of NC_079212.1, from coordinate 150,806,310 downwards.
GCCTCCCAACAGGACCCTGTCCTCTCCCAGCTCCGCACCTACATCCAGAACGGCTGGCCTCACAAGGTCCCAGAGGAGCTGGCTGCGTTCGCCCGAGTCAGACAGGAGCTCTCCTGCTGGAACGACACCTGCGTGGCACGTGGGTTTTGCACAGTGGTCCCAGCTGCTTCCGTGCACGTGTTTTGAATACGGCGCATGAAGGCCACCTGGGCATTGTGAAACTGAAACAGCGCTGCCGAGACCTGGTGTGGTGGCCGGGGATAGACAGAGATATTGAGGCTCTGGTGAAAGACTGTTCTGCCTGCCTTGTGAGTGGCAAGACTGGCCACCAGGCTCCCCCACCCCTGCAACCTCTCGCCTGGCCCTCTCAGCCCTGGGAACACCTGCAGTTGGACATTTGTGGTGAGATCCATGGAGTTCCCCACCACCAAGGCTTCATGGTGGTCGCCTACGATCTACACTCAAAATGACCTGAACTCACCACTTCCGGCACTGTGACCTCACAGATCATCATCGACTTCCTGGACTCTCTTTTCTCTTGCTGGGGCCTCCCAAAGGCCATCACCGCTAACAACGGCCCTCAGCTGGTCTCTGCTGAGTTCACTGCTTATCTCGAAAGCAAGGGCATCCATCATATACGCACTGCGTACTACCACCCCCAGGCCAATGGCGGCGTTGAACGTTTTCACCAGTCACTGAAGAACGGCCTCAGAGCACACATGGCCCAAGGGTGCTCTTTCACGCAGGCCATCCGTCACACTCTGCTACACTATCGGGCCACACAGCACTCGACCACAGGCGTCTCCCCAGCCTCTCTCATGCTAGGCCGGGAACTGTGCATGCCCCTTGGCAGGCTCCGCCCCTCCACACCTCAGGCACCTCCCTCTGGGGTCAGAGCCTCAGTCACTCGTCAGCAGACGCGGCTGAAGCAACGGTTTGACCAGTCAAAACGAACCAGGGTGCCAGACATCAATGTGTCAGACTGGGTCAGGGTCCGCAGGCCCCACAGGGACCATAAAATGGCTTCATACTGGTCCTCTCCTCTCCAAGTCACCCGTCAGCTGGGCCCAGCCACCTACCTCCTCAGCGATGGCACTCGGTGGCACTCCAGTCGTCTACGGAAGGTGTCAGCTCCGCCACACACAGCTGGTGACACAACCTTAGCCATTCCCTCAGCATGGCGAGACGCCCCGGGGCTTCATGCAGCTCCTACACGGGCCCCAGACATTTCTGGGCCTCAGCTTCCCCTGCCTTCTCCCTCCCCACCTCGGCCTGCCCAGCCTCAGGCCGCCCCGCGACCTGTTCGCACACGTTTACGCCCTGGCCACCTAGAGGACTTTGTGTCAACCTTTCATGTTTGAAATCCTGCCGGGGGGGGGAAATGTTATGTATGCACACATCGACAGTGCTGCATTCGATTTGGTGCTGTTCTATTGTGCTGGGATCGATTGGTGATGCCTGCGGGCTCTGGGTTGTTTGATCGGGTCTGCCTTTGATGCTGTGTCAGTCTAAATAAAGAATGCCACGGAGAGGTTGTGTCGAGCGACAGCGCTGTGTCCTGACGTGATTTAAAAATACAATAAGTTTGTCTCCCCAGTCCACACCAACAGTTCCCGGGATGGGTCTCGGTCAGACACCCGCACACATCACTGTTCACTAAACTTCAATTACATTTCTCTCCCCGCAACATAGCATATAACAACTCGACATCAAACTGCTCCGTTGGCTCTCACCAGGGACGAGAGACCTCCTCCCTCTCCCAGTCCAGTCTGCTCGCGCTGACGTTTTCCGCTGCCCTCTCAACCAATCACATTCAAGGTAAGGTATTCTCTCCACAGCCAACCAATCACAACAATGGTAAGTTTCAACACTAAAAGTAAATGCATTTCACATTGGTAAACAACTGTTTTGCAGAACAATATCAACAATATAATATATTCATATTCAAAAGGTTAACAAAATAATAAACATAGGCCAAACTCTTATCTATTAGTGCAATGTAATATATCTAAGGCCTATAATTTAACCACAGGGTTACACCTAGAAGTCAGATTGAAAATAGATTTATATATTAAGGCAACACCCCCCACCTTGTTTATTTGCCCGCGCTACATGGGCATAAGTATAGTCAGGTGGGGAAGCTTCATTTAAGGGAAGGAAAACATTTGGTTACAGCCAGGTTTCACATAACCCAATCATATCACAACTATGTTCAAGAATCACATCATTTATTAGTAAGGCTTTGGTAGACAGTGATCTGATATTTATGAAACCAAATTTAAGCGTTATTAGTGAGCTACCTCAAATTAACCTGGTATCACCCACACTTCTCTCTGGTCTCCTAGTCTGTAATAAAACCACTGTAAAAACTCCAGAGTGATGCTGGAGCTGACCAGATGTGAACACGTCTCTCCTGTTGGTGTCCTCATACTGACTACCTGCTGATGAACACGTGAAGTTCAAAACCTTTTGTTGTCGTTCAATGAACTAAACCCACTTACATGTATAACCATATTAACTAACATACTAACATCTACACCATGTACATGTCTGTTCACCCTCTTGTTCCACCTCTGGAAGGTTTCTGTCTTTATGTAGTCATATGTACACTGTGCTGTCTATACGTAATCAGAATCAGAATCATGTTTATTGGCCATGTAGGTTTGCACTACGTGGAATGTGACTCTGGTGTGGTGGCTCTCTCAGTGTACAAAACATAGAATAACAACACTACAACACAACAACCTTCACATATATACACAAGGACTGACTTATACAGGTGACATAAGAGGTGATAAGGTGCAGTGGTGAAGAGAATATATCAGAGATGCTGAAATACATGTTAGCAGCTTACTTACATACATGCCTGAGTTATATGTACATGACAGAGTACCAGTATACGTACAATGTGCAGTTTAAGCAAAATGGTTGAATTTATTTGTCAGTGTTAAGTGTTCATGTGAATGACAGCCCGTGGAAAGAAACTGTTTTTATATCTGGTTGTTTTGGGGTACAGTGCTCTGTAGCGCCTACCAGAGGGGAGGAGTTGGAACAGCTTGTGACCAGGAAGTGATGGGTCTGCAGTGATGCTGCCTGCCCGTTTCCTGAGTCTGGAGGTGTATAAGTCCTGAATGGAGGGCAGGTTGGCACCAGTGATCTTCTCTGCAGACTTAACTGTCCGTTGTAGTCTGTCCCTGTCCTGTTTGGTGGCCGAACCAAACCAGACAGTGATGGATGTGCAGAGGACAGGCTGGATTACTGCAGTGTAGAACTGAATCAGCAGGTTGAATTTGTTGAGCTGGTGGAGAAAGAACATCCTCTGCTGAGCATTTTTGATGATTGTGTCTATGTTAGATTCCCACCTTAGATCCTGGGAGATTGTGGAACCCAGAAATCTGTAGGTTTTCTCCATAGACACCATGCTGTTGAGTATGGTGAGGGGGGCAGTGTTGGGGGGCTCCTCCTGAAGTCCACTGTCATCTCCACCGTTTTGAGCGTGTTCATCTCCAAGTTGTTATGGCCACACCAGAGGACCAGCTGATCAACCTCCCATCTATATGCAGACTCGTCACCATCCCCAATAAGGCCAATGATGGTTGTGTCGTCCACAAACTTCAGGAGTTTAACAAACAGGTCACCTGAGGTGCAGTCATCATTTGTGTAGAGGGAGAAGAGTAGAGGGGAGAGCACACATCCCTGGGGGAGGCCAGTGCTGATTGTCCGGGTGCTGGATGTGATTTTCTCAGCCTCACCAGTTGCCTCTTGTCTGTCAGAAAGTTTTTAATCCACTTGCAGATGGAGGCTGGAACAGTAAGCCGGGTGAGTTTGGAGTGGAGGATATCTGGGACGATGGTGTTGAATGCCCGTGTGTCTCTGGGGAGTCAAGGTGCTGGAAGATGTAGTGCAATCCCATGTTGACTGCATCATCCAGTGACCTGTTTGCTTAATAGGCAAACTGCAGGGGGTCGAGCAGGGGGCCTGGGATGTCCTTCAAGTGCGCCAACTCCAGTCTCTTGAAGGATTTCATGACTACAGACGTTAGGGCAATGGGTCTGTAGTCATTTAATCCTGTGATACGGGGCTTCTTGGGGACCGGGATGATAGCGGAGCTCTTGTGCCGGTGTGGGACGATGGCGGTGCGACTTCACAGTTGCGGCGGCCTCACCTAGTACCGTCCACGCAGTGTCTTTGTCCATGTCTGCATCTAAGTTTTGACTTCGTTTGATGGCTGGGAGAGCTGGCACTGGATCAGCTGGGAGAGCGGGGCAGGCTAAGCTAATTGCTAGCCCATGCAGACCAACATTTCCGATAACACAGAGGGCGGTCTGGCGGCAGCTCACCTGGCGTTGACTGTGGTGTTTTGATGTCGTCGTGAGGAGTTCGGGGAGGTGTGTTGTGGGTGTCTGGCTGGGAGAGCTGGTGCTGGATTGGCTGGGAGAGCTTGGTCTGCTTTGTCTGGTGGGCCCAAGGACCACAGCCCTGACTGGAGCTGCACCTGGGAGTGGGGCAGGCTAAGCTAACTGCTAGCCCATGCAAACCAGCGGTTCCGACTTTCATCCTGGCTGTCGTTCGTTCCCTTGGACAGTGATTTTTTTTTTAGTTTGGATATATGTGTTAGTTTGGGTATGTGTGTTCTTGTAGTTTTTAGATGTGTTTTTGTCTTTGTCTTTTGTCTTTTAATTTGAAGCATTATTGGCCTGTCCAGTTGATGTCAGCACAGATGTAATTGCCACTCGCCATATCAGTCCCTCCACTTTAGCTGCATTTGGCCAGCAGCTGCCTGAAGTCTTGGCTCCTTTCACTGTGGTAAATGACTCTGTTGAAAATTTCACTAGTGACTTAAATGTGGCCCTCTCTAGTCTCCTCGATTCAGTTGCACCTCTCACTACCAGAGCTAGGCGACTAAAGAGGCCTACACCCTGGTTTAATGATGAGACACATGCTCTTAAGCGGACCTGCAGGAGACTGGAACGTAAATGGCGAAAATCAAAATTGGAAGCTTTTTACCTATCGTGGCACAAGTGTTTATTGAAATACAAGCGTGCTTTATCTACTGCAAAAACATCGTATCTCTCTCACTTAATAAATATTAATAAACATCACCCCAGATTTCTCTTTGACACTGTATCTACACTTACTAAAAAGCAGTCGTCTATTAGCTGCTCATCATTCACAGCCCATGAATTTCTAGATTTTTTCTGCAATAAGGTTGATGAGATCTTAAACAAAGCTAGTTCTTCAACTCCATCTACTCCTGCAGATCCTGTCATACTAAATTCATGTCTACACAATGAGTCACTGACAGTTCCAGTTATTACAGCTTTTGAGACTATCTCTCTTGATACTTTGACTAAGTTCCTGTCAGCTTCTAAACCAACTGCTTGCCTACTTGACCCCTTACCAGCAAAACTTTTTAAAGACCTCTGGCCTTTTCTTGGACCTACAATGCTAGACATCGTTAATGTATCTCTTACTACTGGCATTGTTCCCAGCAGTTATAAGACAGCTGTGGTTAAACCTCTACTTAAAAAACCGCACCTTGATCCAGGGTCTCTTAATAACTATCGGCCAGTCTCTAATCTTCCATTCTTCTCTAAAGTACTAGAGAGAGTTGTGTATCAACAACGTTTGACCCATATAAAAGAAAACCATCTATATGAACCTTTTCAGTCGGCTTTCAGGCCCTGTCACTCCACTGAAACTGCTCTGATCAGAGTGGTGAATTATCTTCCACTGGCTATCGACTCTGATTCCACTTCTGTGCTTCTACTACTGGACCTCAGTGCAGCCTTTGACACCATCGATCACTGTATATGTTTAGATAGATTAAATTGTAATTTTGGTGTCTCTGGCTTAGCTCTCTCTTGGCTTAAGTCCTACTTATCTGGAAGAACACACTGTGTCTGCTATAATAATATTATATCAAAAATTTCTGACATTAAACACGGTGTGCCTCAGGGCTCAGTACTTGGCCCTCTACTTTTCTCTCTTTACATTACACCTCTTGGCCAAATTATACGCAGTTACGGAATAAATTTCCATTGCTATGCTGATGATACTCAGCTGTATGTGCCTATGATCAACCTCAAATCACTAACTTAGAGGCCTGCGTGGCTACTGTGAAAAACTGGATGTCACTTAACTTTCTGCTTTTAAATTCAGATAAAACCGAGATGCTGGTCATTGGCCTTGCTAGACACAGACACCGATTTGATCAAGTAACGATAACAATCGACAACTCTGTGGTTTCACAAAGTGTGGCAGCCAAAAATCTTGGTGTTACGTTTGATCCCAGCCTTTTCTTGATAAGCACATTAAAGAAATCACCAAGACTGCCTTTTTTCACTTACGTAACATAGCTAAAATTCGGTCTTTTCTCTCCATGGCTGACGCAGAGATTCTAATACATGCATTTGTTTCATCCAGACTTGATTACTGTAATGTTCTGTTCTCAGGTCTGCCACATTCTAGTACTAAAAGTCTTCAGATGGTTCAGAATGCTGCTGCTGCTAGAATCCTAACTGAAACTAGGAAATGTGACCATATTACACCAATTCCTGCCTCCCTTCATTGGCTTCCTATCCATGTTAGATCAGAATACAAGGTGCTTCTGCTGACTTATAAAATCCTAAATGGGCTTGCTCCATCCTACCTGTCTGATCTCCTTAAACCTTACATGCCATCTCGAGTACTTCGTTCTCAAAATACAGGGCTCCTGTGTGTCCCCAAAGTTAAAAAGAAGTCAGCTGGAGGCAGCAGGGCCTTTTCCTATCGGGCTCCATTGTTGTGGAATAACCTGCCTGCTGCCATCAGACCATCAGAGTCTGTTGAGTCTTTACATCCAAACTTAAAACTCATCTTTTTGCCTTAGTTTACAACTAGTTGCCTTTAAGTTGAGTGCTTCACAACCTGTACTGGATGGCGGGTTGGTTTTCTGTCTCAATGAATTTACCAACCACTGTTCTGCCGACGAGATTATCGAGTATAGGTTACAGAGTATAGTTTACGACTAATTGATGACTTAATTGATTATGGCTAATGACTATTGTAAACTGTTCTCTTCTCTAACATGTCTTTTCTCTCTCTCTGAATGACGTCTTCTCCTTTCTCTTTTTCTGTGTTTGAATGGTGTCATGTGAGTCTCTCTTGTGTTCATGTGCAGTCGGTTCTCCTCCCAGGTCTCCGTGGTGATGGTGGTCGCCATTTGGATGCCACCCAATTCTTTTACTACATGATGATGCTGGTCGCGTGGCTCGGGTCCTGGACTGCTCCGTTGGCATGTGGACACTGCTTGGCATCCTGTGCATCATGTTCTTCATAAATGTTCTGTCCATTATAATTCTGTTATCCTCTTTCAATGTTGTGTTGTGTAAATTGTGTAAACACAACATCCATTGCACGCTGTCCGTCTTGGGAGAGAGATCCTCCTCTGCTGCTCTCCCTGAGGTTTCTTCCTGTTGTTCCTCCCTGTTAAAGGGTTTTAGGGAGTTGTTCCTTATCCCATGAGAGGGTCTAAGGACAGGATGTTGTGTTGCTGTTAAGCCCACTGAGGCACATTTGTAACTTGTGATATTGGGCTATACAAATAAAACTGATTTGATTTGATTTGATTATGTTTACTACAACACCAGCCTACACCCATTATGTATACTACAACACCAGCCTACACCCATTATGTATACTACAACACCAGCCTACACCCATTATGTATACTACAACACCAGCCTACACCCATTATGTATACTACAACACCCAGCCTACACCCATTATGTATACTACAACACCAGCCTACAACCATTATGTATACTACAACAGCAATGCACAGCCATTATGTATACTACAACACCAGCCTACACCCATTATGTATACTACAACACCAGCCTACACCCATGATGTATACTACAACACCAGCCTACAACCATTATGTATACTACAACACCAACCTACAACCATTATGTATACTACAACACCAACCTGCACCCATTGTGTACACTACAACACCAGCAATGCACAACCATTATGTATACTACAACACCAGCCTACACCCATTATGTATACTACAACACCAGCCTACACCCATTATGTATACTACAACACCAGCCTACAACCATTATGTATACTACAACACCAGCCTACACCCATTATGTATACTACAACACCAGCCTACAACCATTATGTATACTACAACACCAACCTACAACCATTATGTATACTACAACACCAACCTGCACCCATTGTGTACACTACAACACCAGCCTACACCCATTATGTATACTACAACACCAGCCTACACCCATTATGTATACTACAACACCAGCCTACACCCATAATGTATACTACAACACCAATCTACACCCATTATGTATACTACAACACCAGCCTACACCCATTATGTATACTACAACACCAGCCTACAACCATTATGTATACTACAACACCCAACCTACAACCATTATGTATACTACAACACCAGCCTACACCCATTATGTATACTACAACACCAGCCTACACCCATTATGTATACTACAACACCAGCCTACACCCATTATGTATACTACAACACCAGCCTACACCCATTATGTATACTACAACACCAGCCTACAACCATTATGTATACTACAACACCCAACCTACAACCATTATGTATGCTACAACACAAGCCTACACCCATTATGTATACTACAACACCAGCCTACAACCATTATGTATACTACAACAGCAATGCACAGCCATTATGTATACTACAACACCAACCTACAACCATTATGTATACTACAACACCAACCTACACCCATTATGTATACTGCAACACCAACCTACACCCATTATGTATACTACAACACCAGCCTACAACCATTATGTATACTACAACAGCAATGCACAGCCATTATGTATACTACAACACCAACCTACAGCCATTATGTATACTGCAAACCCAACCGACACCCATTATGTATACTGCAACACCAACCGACACCCATTATGTATACTGCAAACCCAACCTACACCCATTATGTATACAACACCAACCTGCACCCATTGTGTATACTGCAACACCAACCTACACCCATTATGTATACTACAACACCAACCTGCACCCATTGTGTATACTACAACACCAGCCTACACCCATTATGTATACTACAACACCAGCCTACACCCATTATGTATACTACAACACCAGCCTACAACCATTATGTATACTACAACACCCAACCTACAACCATTATGTATACTACAACACCAGCCTACACCCATTATGTATACTACAACACCAGCCTACAACCATTATGTATACTACAACACCAGCCTACACCCATTATGTATACTACAACACCAGCCTACACCCATTATGTATACTACAACACCAGCCTACAACCATTATGTATACTACAACACCCAACCTACAACCATTATGTATACTACAACACCAGCCTACACCCATTATGTATACTACAACACCAGCCTACAACCATTATGTATACTACAACAGCAATGCACAGCCATTATGTATACTACAACACCAACCTACAACCATTATGTATACTAAAACACCAACCTACAACCATTATGTATACTGCAACACCAACCTACACCCATTATGTATACTACAACACCAGCCTACAACCATTATGTATACTACAACAGCAATGCACAGCCATTATGTATACTACAACACCAACCTGCACCCATTGTGTATACTACAACACCAACATACACCCATTATGTATACTACAACACCAGCCTACAACCATTATGTATACTACAACACCAACCTACACCCATTATGTATACTACAACACCAACCTGCACCCATTGTGTATACTACAACACCAACATACACCCATTATGTATACTACAACAGCAATGCACAACCATTATGTATACTACAACACCAGCCTACAACCATTATGTATACTACAACAGCAATGCACAGCCATTATGTATACTACAAAACCAACCTACAACCATTATGTATACTACAACACCAACCTGCACCCATTGTGTATACTGCAACACCAACCTACAACCATTATGTATACTACAACACCAACATACACCCATTATGTATACTGCAACACCAACCTACAACCATTATGTATACTACAACACCAACATACACCCATTATGTATACTACAACACCAACATACACCCATTATGTATACTACAACACCAGCCTACACCCATTATGTATACTACAACACCAGCCTACAACCATTATGTATACTACAACACCAGCCTACAACCATTATGTATACTACAACACCAACCTACAACCATTATGTATACTGCAACACCAAGCTACACCCATTATGTGTACTACAACACCAACCTACAACCATTATGTATACTACAACACCAACATACACCCATTATGTATACTACAACACCAACCTACACCCATTATGTATACTACAAAACCAACCTACAACAGTTATGTATACTGCAACACCAACCTACAACCATTATGTATACTACAACACCAAGCTACACCCATTATGTGTACTACAACACCAACCTACACCCATAATGTATACTACAACACCCCAACCTACACCCATTATGTATACTACAACAGCAATGTACAGCCATTATGTATACTACAACACCAACCTACACCCATTATGTATACTACAACACCAGCCTACACCCATTATGTATACTACAACCCCAACCTACAACCATTATGTATACTACAACACCCCAACCTACACCCATTATGTATACTACAACAGCAATGTACAGCCATTATGTATACTACAACACCAACCTACACCCATTATGTATACTACAACACCAGCCTACACCCATTATGTATACTACAACACCCCAACCTACACCCATTATGTATACTACAACAGCAATGTACAGCCATTATGTATACTACAACACCAACCTACAACCATTATGTATACTACAACACCCCAACCTACACCGATTATGTATACTACAACAGCAATGTACACCCATTATGTATACTACAACACCAACCTACAACCATTATGTATACTACAACAGCAATGTACAGCCATTATGTATACTACAACACCAACCTGCACCCATTGTGTATACTACAACACCAACCTACACCCATTATGTATACTACAACAGCAATGTACAGCCATTATGTATACTACAACACCAACCTACAACCATTATGTATACTACAACACCCCAACCTACACCGATTATGTATACTACAACAGCAATGTACACCCATTATGTATACTACAACACCAACCTACAACCATTATGTATACTACAACAGCACTGTACAGCCATTATGTATACTACAACACCAACCTGCACCCATTGTGTATACTACAACACCAACCTACACCCATTATGTATACTACAACACCAACATACACCCATTATGTATACTACAACACCAACCTACAACCATTATGTATACTACAACACCAACCTACACCCATTATGTATACTACAACACCAACATACACCCATTATGTATACTACAACACCAACCTACAACCATTATGTATACTACAACACCAACCTACACCCATTATGTATACTACAACACCAACCTACAACCATTATGTATACTACAACACCAACCTACAACCATTATGTATACTACAACACCAACCTACAACCATTATGTATACTACAACACCAACCTACACCCATTATGTATATTACAACACCAACCTACAACCATTATGTATACTACAAAAGAGCCATGAGGACAGTTAATGATGTAGGATATGGTGAACACAACAAGCTGTTTTAAAATCAAGTGTGTTGAAGTTCAGGGATTTAGTAGAATTTAACACAACACAAATAATGTTCACATAGAGAAACACTCTACTACCCTAAAAGCCATGGTTAACTAAGGGATTATTTACTCATGTAAGAAGAAAAATGTATTATATAAAGACTTTTTAAAGAAGAGAACAAAAAATTCGCAACACAAATACAAGACACATAAAAACAAACTGACAAACATTATGAGAAACAGCAGAAGGGATTACTACAGCAAATTTCTAGAGGACAATAAAAACAACATAAAAAATACATGGATGGTATTGACTGATATTATTAAAAATAAAAAGGGGGACACTGGATACCCAAACTGCTTCCTTACCAAAAATAATCAAACTATCAACGATGTGGCCTTTATCGTTAATGAATTCAATGGTTTTTTTGTTGGTGTTGGTCCTGGTTTGGCTGGGGAGATTGCAAGCACTGGCTGTAGAAATGACGTGGCAAGTAAAGATGTACCGCTGAAAGAATCTTTGTTTTTAGGGAACAGATGAAAAAGAAATGACTGACATTGCCAAAAGATTTAAGAGTAAGAAGTCAACAGACTGCAATGGTATTGAAATGTCACTAGTTAAAGATATTACTGAGTGTGTGGCGAAACCTCTACATAGTATATATACAATCAATCTCTGAAAACTAATGTTTTCCCATGTAAAATGAAAACAGCTGAAGTCATACCCATATACAAGGCTGGAGACAGACACACACAGACCTGTTTCTTTGCTTTCACTATTCTCTAAAATACTGGAAACAATATTCTTCTCAAGGTTGGATGATGTTATCACAACACATAATGTACTGTGTGAACAACAATATGGATTTAGAACTAATAAACTTTATCACAAAACATAATGTACTGTGTGAACAACAATATGGATTTAGAACTAATAAACTTTATCACAACACATAATGTACTGTGTGAACAACAATATGGATTTAGAACTAATAAACTTTATCACAACACAATGTACTGTGTGAACAACAATATGGATTTAGAACTAATAAACTTTATCACAAAACATAATGTACTGTGTGAACAACAATATGGATTTAGAACTAATAAACTTTATCACAACACATTGTACTGTGTGAACAACAATATGGATTTAGAACTAATAAACTTTATCACAACACAATGTACTGTGTGAACAACAATATGGATTTAGAACTAATAAACTTTATCACAACACATAATGTACTGTGTGAACAACAATATGGATTTAGAACTAATAAACTTTATCACAACACATAATGTACTGTGTGAACAACAATATGGATTTAGAACTAATAAACTTTATCACAACACAATGTACTGTGTGAACATCAGTATGGATTTAGAACTAATAAACTTTATCACAACACATAATGTACTGTGTGAACAACAATATGGATTTAGAACTAATAAACTTTATCACAACACATAATGTACTGTGTGAACAACAATATGGATTTAGAACTAATAAACTTTATCACAACACATAATGTACTGTGTGAACAACAATATGGATTTAGAACTAATAAACTTTATCACAACACATTGTACTGTGTGAACAACAATATGGATTTAGAACTAATAAACTTTATCACAACACATAATGTACTGTGTGAACAACAGTATGGATTTAGAACTAATAAACTTTATCACAACACATAATGTACTGTGTGAACAACAGTATGGATTTAGAACTAATAAACTTTATCACAACACATAATGTACTGTGTGAACAACAGTATGGATTTAGAACTAATAAACTTAATCACAAAACATAATGTACTGTGTGAACAACAGTATGGATTTAGAACTAATAAACTTTATCACAACACATAATGTACTGTGTGAACAACAGTATGGATTTAGAACTAATAAACTTTATCACAACACATAATGTACTGTGTGAACAACAGTATGGATTTAGAACTAATAAACTTAATCACAAAACATAATGTACTGTGTGAACAACAGTATGGATTTAGAACTAATAAACTTTATCACAACACATAATGTACTGTGTGAACAACAATATGGATTTAGAACTAATAGGACTAAATCATCAGCACTCGCTGATTTTGTGGAAGAGGTAACAACTGCTATAGAAAAGAAAGAATATGCTGTAGGAGTATTCTTACATCTAAAATAAAGCATTTGATACTGTTGACCATGACTTATTATTAATAAAACTACAAAAATATGGAATCAGAGGAGTAGCTCTTTCTTGGCTATCCAGATAGCTAAATAATAGGAACCAATATGTGCAAATTAATAATTATAAATCACAATTAATGATGGTAAAGTGTGGAGTTCCTCAAGGCTCAGTGTTGGGGCCATTGTTGTTTATTTTGTACATTAATAATATATGTGAGGTTTCAAAAGCACTAAGGATAATTTTATTTGACGATGACACAAACCTACTTTGCAGTGGGGACAACTTGGAGCAACTTTTGGATACAGTAGGAAATTAATTGAAGAAACTAAAGAGTTGGTTTGATTCAAATAAACTAACAGTAAATCTAAGTAAAACGAAATTTATAATATTTGGGAATCAGTCAACAACCTCAAACAAGAAGCTCATGATAAATGATGTAGAAATCGAAAAAGTGTAGGAAATCAAATTTCTTGGAGTAATAATAGACAATAAATTATGTTGGAAACCACATATAAAGTATATTAAAGCAAAAATATCAAAGTCAATTGCAATACTATATAAAGCCAAAGATCTGCATCAACCAGCACTATACACCTTGTACTGCTCCTTCATACTTCCATACATCACCTCCTGTGTGGAAGTGTGGGGCAACACATACAAAAAAGACACAGATTCAATCTATATCCTTCAAAAAAGAGCCATGTACGTAGAAATGTAGACAAAACCACTTACAGAGAGCCTACAAACCCACTCTTTATCAAACTGAAAGCACTACAATTTAAGGATTTGGTTGACTTCAAAACAACTCAAATCATGTACAGAGTAAAAAATCAGCAGTTACCAAATAGAAAACTTCATTGTATATCCATCAGAGGAGTCAGTCTATGGAACAACTGTACAAAAGAAATGAATATGTGTAGATCAATAAGTAAGTTTAAACAACTCTTTAAAAACAACATATTGAATAGATATAGGATAGATGAACAAAGAGGTGGTCTGGAATAACATGACATGATACATGACGTGTAAGGTGCCTTGTTTGACTTGTGCTGTTTTGTTTATGTTGAGCTCTATGCATTGGCATTTCTTTTCTTTTTTCCACTTTTGTTTTGTCTTGAAAGTTTTGCTTTGGTTTGATTTGATTGGTAAAGTATAAGAAAGGGGTAGGACCAGAAAAGTTCTTTACCTCATCCTACGCCCTTTTCGAACATGGTCTAGTTATTACTTGTGTTGTTACAGAGAGTTTGCAAAATATATGTTCGCTGTTATTTCCATTTGTTCTTGTATTCCTGCCTGTGTATTTTCTTTTGTTATTTTAGCATGTTCGAAATAAAAAAATCAATCAATTATTATTATCATTATTATTATTATCATCATTATTATTATTTTTATTTCTCCGCATGATGGAGATTCAGGGTGGACCATCATGCGGAGGGGTCGTTAACCTCGAGACCGATCAGCATCAGAAGCGGAATCTTCCAAGGGGACTCACTATCACCACTGCTCTTTTGCCTTGCACTAGCACCACTCAGCAATCTACTGAACAACAGCAGCTATGGGTACAAATCACAGAATGGCAAACTGACCCACCTGTTCTACATTGACGACCTCAAGACGTTTACCAAGGACGGCAATCAGCAGAAGGGTCTACTCTCCATCGTAAAGTCCTTCAGTGACGACATCAAGATGGAATTCAGAATCGACAAGTGTGCCAAAGCCACTTTCAAGAAAGGAGGACTTACCAAGACTGCAGACTTAGACCTTGATACTGACACCGTAATCAAAGAGCTAGATCAAGATAGCACATACAAGTACCAAGGCGTGAAGGAAGGAGACGGCATACAACACTTGACCATAAAGGAGAAGATCCAGAAAGAGTACCACAGGAGAGTGCGTACGGTACTGAAGAGCGAACTCAATGCGGCTAACAAAATTGAAGCTATCAACACCCTAGCGATACCTGTAGTGAAGTACAGCTTCAACATCATCCATTGGAAACTGAACGACATCAGGAGACTAGACACCAAGACAAGAAAGATGCTGACCATGGAGAAGATGCACCACCCAAAAGCAGATGTCGACAGGCTGTACCTACCAAGAGCTTCAGGAGGACGAGGCGTAGTCCAGCTCGAACTGACCTTCAAGACTACCACTATCGGGCTGGATGCATACCTGACAAGGACATATGACCCACTCCTCCGAATAGTAAAACATCAGATCTACTCCATCAATAAAGAAGCTGCGCAATTCAAGAAAGAGCTTGATGTCCCAGAAACCCCACCAACAGAAAATGAGGCAACTACCATCTATGCCAAACGAGTGAAGCAGAGGGCAAAACACCATGGCCAGCGGCAACTGCAAAAAACCAGGGAGGACAAAGCAATGCACGGGAAGTACCCAAAAAGAATGAAAGACGCAGACGTGGACCAACAAAAGACACACCAGTGGCTGAGGAGTACCGGACTGAAAGCAGGGACGGAGGGTGTGATAATCGCTGCACAAGACCAGAGCCTGGCAACCAGATCCTATCACTTCTCAACTTCCAATCTCTTCTTTCCACTTTCTCCTCCTCTGTTTCTGCTGCTAAAGCTGCCTTCTATCGCTGTAAAATCCAATCCTCTGCCTCTAATCCTAAGAAACTCTTTGAAACCTTCTCTACACTTCTTCAATCCACACCTCCTCCTCCTACTTCCTCCCTTCTCCCTGATGACTTTGCTAACTTCTCTGACACGAAGGTAAACAACATCAGATCGTCCTTTTCTCACCACTCAGTTATTGCTCCTTGCACTAGCCCACCCTCTGCACCCTCCCTCACCTCTCCACGTCCCACCCTATCCCACCTCGCTCCTCTCTCCCCCGACGAGGTCCTCAACCTCATCACATCCAGTCGCCCTACCGCATGCTCCCTTGACCCGGTCAGAGCCCTAGAAAGAGAGAGTTATGTCAACTCCGTAGACGTCAATGGGCAAATTATTTAACTGCAATGGCGGATCATGGGAGCCCCGGATAGTTCCAAACAGTGCGACCCGGGGCAATAGGATTTCTATGGCGAAGGTATGTTTCTCGCATTAATCAAAGTTTAATTTACAGGTAAGAAGCTATGGTTGACATTTTAATAATGACCATTTTACAAGCACGTTTGAATCAAATTAACGATGTAATTTAAAGCATGACAGCTCGTCAATTCCTACACATGCTCATAGAATATGTGTCACATTGGAATACATCTATATCTATATATAAATGTAAAAATCTGAAAATATTGGTTAGTAGTTACCAGAAATCGCGGCTAAGCAGTTCATTTAAATGACTCGCCAAGCTTCGTTTGGAACTATTCGGCGGCTACATGAACCACGTGACCCTCTCGCGTTCTGACCCCTCATTGACGTAACTCTCTCTTTCTAGGGCTCTGGACCCGGTCCCTCCCCTCTTCTTCAGTCTATAGCACCTGAACTCCTTCTCTTTCTAAGTCACCTCATCAACACCTCCCTCCAGGCAGGATGCTTTCCATCTGCCTTCAAGACTGCTAGTCACCCCCCTTCTCAAGAAACCATCACTTAACCCCTCTGACGTCAACAACTACAAAGCGGTTTCCCTTCTACCCTTTCTATCCAAAACCCTCAAATGTGCTGTCTTTAACCAACTTTCTTTGTACCTCCACCAGAACAACCTCCTGGTCCCCAACCAGTCTGGGTTCAGGGTGGGCCACTCGACAGAGACGGCCCTCCTTGCAGTGACAGAATCGCTGCACTCTGCGAGAGCAAACTCTCTCTCCTCTGTCCTGATACTCCTGGACCTGTCAGCTGCGTTCGACACAATGAACCACCAGATCCTCCTCTCTAACCTCAAGGGGCAGGGTGTCAGAGGCTCTGCACTCTCAATGTTTGCATCCTACCTGACGGGTAGCTCCTCCCAGGTGACATGGAGAGGATCTGTGTCAGAGCCTCGCAGACTGACTACAGGCGTTCCACAGGGTTCTGTTCTGGGCCCTCTCCTGTTCTTCCTGTACACGACATCCCTGGGTTGTGTTATTCGCTCCCATGACTTATCTTTCCATTGTTATGCTGATGACACCCAGCTGATCTTGTCCTTTCCTCCCTCTGACACACAAGTAGAGACACGCATTGCTGCGTGCTTGACTGACATCTCGGAGTGGATGGCGACACACCACCTGAAGCTCAATCTGGACAAGACAGAGCCGATGTTCCTCCTGGGGAAAGGTTGCCCGCACCGAGACCTGGCCATCACCATTGACAACACCGTGGTGACGCCAACTTGGACTGTGAGGAATCTGGGTGTGATCCTGGACGACCAACTGTCGTTTGCTGCAAACGTTGCATTGGTTGCTGGCTCCTGCAGATTTCTCCTCTATAACATCAGGAGAATTTTCTCATTCATCACCGACGAGACGGCACAGGTGCTCATCCAGGCTCTGGTCATCTCCCAGCTGGACCACGGCAGCTCTCTCCTTGCTGGCGCCCCGGCGTCGGCCATCAGACCTCTGGAGCTTGTTCAGAAAGCTGCAGCTTGTCTGTTGTTCAACCACCCTAAGTTCTCCCACACAACTCCCCTTCTCATGTCCCTACACTGGCTCCCAGTAGCTGCTCGCATCCAGTTTAAGACTCTGGTGCTGGCCTACAGGGCAGAGAAAGGAACAGCTCCCTCCTATCTCCAGGCCATGGTCAAGCCCTACACCCCCGCCCGACCACTTCGCTCTGCTGCCTCGGGATGCCTAGTTGCCCTGTCACTCAGAGGCCCCTACTGCCGATCGACCCGGTCACGGCTCTGTTCTGTCCTGGCCCCACAGTGGTGGAATGAACTCCCCACTGATGTCAGGACAGCCGAGTCGCTGCCCATCTTTCAACGCAGGTTGAAAACTCACCTCTTCAAGAACTACTACCCTGTTACTTGCTCTTACCACTTATTGTATTCACTCATTTAAAAAAAAAAACTCTTTCTTGCGCTTTTACTTTAGCACTGGTTTTGCTCTTAGATGCTTGTTTGGATGCACTTATGACCTCTGATGACTAGTAGTTCTCCTGATTTCCTACGTTAAATGATGCACTTATTGTAAGTCGCTTTGGATAAAAGCGTCGGCTAAATAACTGTAATGTAATGTAATGTAATATCGCATCATCAAAGATGGAACAGACCCAAAATGCAGAATCTGTGGAATGTACGAAGAACCCATCGACCACATTGTCTCAGGCTGCCCGGAACTGGCAAAGACCGAGTACATGTACAGGCACAACAAGGCAGCAGCATACCTGCACTGGAAGATCTGCAGGAGTTACAAGATCAAGACGACTGAGAAGTGGTACGAATATCAGCCAAGAACGGTCACTGAAAACAATGACGTCACCATCCTCTGGGACACGCCCATCCACACTGACAGAGAGATAAAAGCCGACAAGCCCGGCATCATTATCAAGGACAGGAAGCAAAAGAAGTGCATGCTCATCAACATGGCAACACCATCCGAAAAAAAACACCTCAGTGAAAGTCACAGAGAAGCTGACCAAGTACAAAGGCCTGGAGACTGAAATCAACAGGATGTGGGGTATGAACACCGAAACAACACCAGTGGTCATCGGAGTTCTAAGACTCACGAAGAAAGGAATGGAAAAGTTCACCAACCGTATCCCAGGAAACATCAACATCTGTGCAGTCCTGAAGATCGCCCTCCTCGGAACAGCCCACATATTACTACGAGTACTGTCAATCAAGTGACATCTGCCCTACAGTGCCTCAGGTCCATAGTTTGGACCCGGCTGTACAGGATGTAAAACAGGAAACATGAAAGAAATTATAATAACAATGATGATGATGATGATGATGATAATAATGATGATGATAATAATAATCATCATTATCATAATACATTTTATTTGTGGGCGCCTTTCAGAGCACTCAAGGACACCTTACAGCAGTGGTTCTCAACCTTTTTGGGGTCCTGGACCCCCTGCGTATTTTTGATCTACCCTGAGGACCCCTCCACCTGATCTTGGGGGAGGGGGGTTGCAATTTGATAGAAACAGTAGAAACTGCATTTTAAATTGCATTATAGCATTTATTCACTCTTTGGGGCAAAAATAAGAGCTTTCAGTTGTAACTTAGATATAGTTAACAAAACAGAATATGTATTCAGTAACTTTCAGATATATGTAACAAAACAGAATATGTATTCAGTAACTTTCAGATATATGTAACAACAGAATATGTATGCAGTAACTTTCAGATATATGTAACAAAACAGAATATGTATTCAGTAACTTTCAGATATATGTAACAAAACAGAATATGTATTCAGTAACTTTCAGATATATGTAACAAAACAGAATATGTATTCAGTAACTTTCAGATATATGTAACAACAGAATATGTATGCAGTAACTTTCAGATATATGTAACAAAACAGAATATGTATTCAGTAACTTTCAGATATATGTAACAAAACAGAATATGTATTCAGTAACTTTCAGATATATGTAACAACAGAATTTTTATGCACTCTGCAAGAACAAAAACAAACATAAGTATGAAATCTCAATGGATATTGTATAGTTAAGTCTTAGTTTTGTCTGTAGAGGCAGATGGTGTGTGTGTTTTCAAAGCAAAGCATCCTCACTGTTTGTGTGCCACTTGGGTGTGGTGTGGTGAAAAGTTCATGTGTGGTGAGGTGTGCTGTGTAACCGTTAGTGAGACACTTGTACTTGTCTGCCGCTCATGAGTTTCTGTAACCTGGGTTGAATAGTGGCAACAGCTGTAATGCTACCTCGCTCTTGAAGTCTGTTTCTCTGTTTGGTCTTTATGTGTGTCAGAGCTGAGAAAGTGACCTCACACAAGTATGTAGACCCGAATGGCTCCAACTGGGAGAGAGCCTCTTTTGCAAGCTCTGGGTACTCCTTCTCCAAACAGCACCAAAACTGTGTCAGTGATGTCTCTGAAAACTTCAGTCTGAAGCCACTGTCTGAAGACAGGTGAATGAGGCTCTCATGGAGTTGCTCTGGTGCTGTATCCATGCTGCTGGGCATGACTGGCCTGCGTATCCAGTCATGTCTAGTACACATGTCCTCGGTGTCTGGGAAGTAGGATTGAAACTCAGCTGACAGTTTGGCCAGGGGCATTTTTACAGTTTTCAAAATGTTCTGCTTCATGTTCTGTTTCATGTCAGCTATCCAAGAGTTAAGCTGAGGAAAATTACTGACATCCCCCTTTTCACACCGTCTCAACCAGAGGTCAGTTTTCCTCATGAATGCTGAAACTTTATCAAACATCTGAAGAACAGTTTTATCGTCACCTTGCAAGCTCGTGTTCAACTCATTCAGACGGCCAAAGACATCAGCAAGGTAAGCCAGTTGAGCCAACCGGGTCTGGTCTTCAAGTGTAGCAGCCAGAGGATGTCCATGCTCGGGGGAGAGGGAACCGCGCACCTGCTCTCTCAGTTCCCACAGTCCCTGTAGTGTTTTCCCCCTTGATAGCCAACCTACGTCTGTCTGTCTGTCTGTCTGTCTGTCTGTATGTCTGTCTGTCTGTATGTAGCAGCGGCTGATGATGATGATGATGATGATGATGATGATGATGATGATGATGATGATGCTGGTCACCGCCCGTTTCGTCGCACAGCTTGTGGAACAGTCTTGCGTCGAGAGGAGGTGGTGATTTAATGAAGTTCATCACTTTCACAGCGTCAGGCAAAACACGGTCCGGTTCTGGGCTCGTGCGTTTTGAAGCCAACGCTTCTCTGTGAATTACGCAGTGCATGCCTGGGATGGTGGGGTTTACCTGCCTGATGCCAGAGACGACTCCGCGGGGCCGACCTGTCATAGACGCTGCCCCCCCCCTCCCCCCGTCTGGGCATACATGCGAGCAGCGCTTCCAGTCCAGCGCGTGCTCCGTGACAAAACAGTCAATCAAATTAAAAATGTCCTCACCCGCAGCTGTTTCAGGTAGTGGCTTGCAGAAGACGATGTGTTCAACTACTATATCGTTGACTGTGTCATCTTTGAAACGAGCAAACATGACCAACTGAGCTTCTCCATTCACATCAGTAGATTCGTCTAGCTGCAGTGACGAAGAGCCCGCGGCTCTGTTCAGTTTATCCGTCACCTGCTGAACGACGTCACCAGCCACTCACCCACTCTGCGGCGCCATGTTGTGTCGTCACACAGACAGACAGACGGCCCTGCTGACCGGACCGCGTCTGCTGCTTTCCTAGCCACCATACTTTCAGCTAGCATAGCTGCTGCTTTCCTATCCACCATACTTTCAGCTAGCATAGCTGCTGCTGCTGCAGCTGCTTTCCTATCCACCATAGTTTCAGCTAGCATAGCTGCTGCTGCTGCTGCTGCAGCTGCTTTCCTATCCACCATAGTTTCAGCTAGCATAGCTGCTGCTGCTGCTGCTGCTTTCCTATCCACCATAGTTTCAGCTAGCATAGCTGCTGCTGCTGCAGCTGCTTTCCTATCCACCATAGTTTCAGCTAGCATAGCTGCTGCTGCTGCAGCTGCTTTCCTATCCACCATAGTTTCAGCTAGCATAGCTGCTGCTGCTGCAGCTGCTTTCCTATCCACCATAGTTTCAGCTAGCATAGCTGCTGCTGCTGCTGCTTTCCTATCCACCATAGTTTCAGCTAGCATAGCTGCTGCTTTCCTATCCACCATACTTTCAGCTAGCATAGCTGCTGCTGCTGCAGCTTTCCTATCCATCATAGTTTCAGCTAGCATAGCTGCTGCTGCTGCAGCTGCTTTCCTATCCACCATAGTTTCAGCTAGCATAGCTGCTGCTGCTGCTGCTGCAGCTGCTTTCCTATCCACCATAGTTTCAGCTAGCATAGCTGCTGCTGCTGCTGCTGCTTTCCTATCCACCATAGTTTCAGCTAGCATAGCTGCTGCTGGTGGTGCAGTTAGCTCCTCCGCTATTGTATACGGCTTGTTAGCTTTAGCGATTAGCAAAGCTACCTGGTAAGATGCTTGAAGGGAAGCTGCTGAAGTCGGACTTGCGGTACGGCACGCATGTGATGTTGCGCTCCCCTGAACTCCGACCACTTCCGTCTGCAGATGTCAGCAGTCTTGCCCCCTGGTGGCTGGTGCCTGGTGACTGGTGCCTGGTGGCTGGTGCCTGATGACTGGTGCCTGGTGCTCAGGTGCCGCTGCAGGTGGGCCGGTGTCATGGCGTGGTTTGACGGTACCTCTCCACATAAAAACACAGAGGCTGCTGAGGTTCCGAATCAGCTGCCGCAAATCCAAATAATACGTCATCTTCTTTCTCGTTTTGCTGTCTGTTTTGGTTTTCTGTTCGAGGGGCCCCGAGTCTCCGTCGTCCGTTTTTTCTAATTTGAGCCATCTCTCCATGGTGTCACGACTTCTTCTTCTTCTTCTTTTACTTCTTCTTCTTCTTCTTCTTCGTGTAACTGTGCTTATCATCTTCTTCTTTGTTTGTTTATAACATTAGCTTAATTTCAAGCGCTAACCTGAATCTTGCAAGTTACTGAGTTTTCCCACAACACCTTCCTGCAGATGTTTCACAATAAAATCCTTATGAAGAAGTGAATGGTGTACGCCCACTGAAACACCAGGGGGCTCATCATTTGGAAACGGATGCAGATCGTGTTAAGTTTGTATTAACAGCGTCATGCAGTAACTTTAACAACGCAAACGGGAGCGAGATCTCTTATTAAAATACAATAAATCACACGTGTGAAACAGATGTAATTAGAGAGAAAAGTCCTGTTACCCTTTATAGTTTAGGTAGATAAAGGTCTCCGTCACATTTGAGTAAAATAATGTCGCGGGGCTGGGTTTAGATGTTCTTATATTAAGTAGTTGGAGGCTGGGAATTATGGTGCGACAACACAGTCTCTGGCGTTAATTAGCCGGGCTAGGCTACGGGTTTAGCAACCCACCTTGCACTGCTCCTGCAGTCTGCAGACGATGACGGACGCTGGCTAGCCTGGCTGGGATGGTCTCACTCTGCAGACACTCGCACTGTCACTGGCTGCACACTCTGATCTCTCTCTGGGGGCTGGTAATCACTCTTACTGGTTCTATTATGGTCGTCGCTGGTTAGTCACTGTCTAGCGTCAGCTCAGTCGAGGTGTAGGAGTCAGGAATGTTACGTCTGATCGCTAACACGTTATGCTAAGCTAACACTGTGTGACAGTCTGTAAACCACTATAACAACTAACTCACGCTGTGCTGTGCAATGGATAACAATAGGCAGCACGCACGCATTCCTAAGTCTCTTCTCATTGGCTAACAGGGTCTCGCGTTACTTTAGTCAGACTGTCTGTCTGTCAGGGAGCTGTCCCGCAACACTACCCCCCCTTTAGATTGTTGAGTCCCTTCAACATAAAGATAAAATAACTCTGGGAACTAGAGTCGGAATTACACCCGGGACAAAACACCCGGCACACAACTAGGCCCGGAACTAAGGGCGTCAAAATAAACTGGTTGGGTGGTCACTATTAAAGTAGGACTCCTGTGACTAGCCTAGTAACCCCCTAAGTCAACTAGTCACGTCCGTCAAGATCAGTCTCGAACAGAGTCCCGGAGCCAGGCAGGCGGCCGGACTGGTCTGCCCCGTCTAGTGGTGGGGAGGGGCAGGGGCTCAGCAACGTCTGCTTCGGCTCCCTCTGGGTCAGGGGCGGAAGACTGCCCGCCTGGAACACGGGCTGCGGCCTCTCGGCGTCGAGTAGTGGTCGGCTCCCCTGGAGAACTGCTGGCAGCCAAGGGCGGAGACAAGGAGGGAGACACCTGGGCGCTCGTGGGGCTTTCATGGGGCTTTCGTGGGGCTTTTGTGGGGCTTTCATGGGGCTTTCGTGGGGCTTCCGTGGGGGGGCCCGATGTGTCATCTTCCTCATCGGGGAACACGTCTTCCAGACGTAGGTCGAGGTCGTCATCGCTCTCGAACCCCTGATCCTCCGCCAGTCCACCGATATCCTCCTGTCGCTCAATCTCTTTGTCGTCCGCTGCCTCTGTTTCCGGATCCTCGAGGTCTTCTCCTGGTGTACTCGGCAGGTTCTCTCCTGACGCCGGAATCTGCAGCAGTGCGTGCCGCCTCCGCTGAATCCAGATGGGTACTTCCTCGGCGAGGTAGGGCAACAGTCGGTCATGGTGGAGGACTCTCTCCTTCCTGCCCTCTTGGACACGGTACAGGACGTTTCCCATCTTCTCTGTTATGAGTGCCGGGCCTCTCCACCGTGGCTTCAACTATGGCGATTGGCCCTTCTTTCGCGCGTCGTCCCTGACATACACCAGATCTCCGGGGTGGAATGTGCGTTGACGGGCCCGCAGATCGTGGTCTTTCTTGCTCCGGAGTTGAGATGTACGGAGACGCTCACGTGCCAGTTCGTGGATGTCTAGCATGTTGGCTTCCAGGTCAGCAACATATTCGGCTGGGGGACTACGATGGGCGTTGGCCTCCTGCACCCGTAGAGTGAGTCCTTGGGGCTGGTGGACTTCACGGCCAAGCATCATCCGGTTCGGCGTATACCCTGTAAGGGCATGGGGTGAGCTGCGGTATGCGCTGGCGAGGAGGTGGAGGTTCTTGTCCCACTCACGCTGGTTTTTCTCTACGTAGCAGCGGATCATTTGGAGAAGCGTCCGATTAAACCTCTCAACTTGGCCATTCGACGCAGGATGGTAAGGAGTCATTCTGGTTTTGGCTATTTGGAGAAGCTCACAGAGGTCACGGAACAGGCTGCTTTCAAAGTTGCGTCCCTGATCTGTGTGGATTTCTAGGGGCGACCCGAACCGGGAGATGAACTCCTGTAGAAGCTTCGTCGCAGTCACTTCCGCGGTTTGTTCAGGGATAGCTGCGACCTCCACCCACCGGGTGAACTGGTCCACCATGACAAGGACGTACTTGTTCCCGGATGCCGAGATAGGGAACGGCCCGACGACATCTATGTGGACCCTGTCCATGGGAGCACCGGCCTGGAACAGTTGCATCTGAGCTCTGCCGACCCTCCCGGAAGACTTGCAGGCTTGGCACTGTGGGCACCGGCGGACAAATTGTTGGACGCTGTCCGCCAGTCCCACCCAGAAGAACTCCCGTTTGACTCGGTGGCACGTCTTTTCTCTTCCCAGGTGGCCTGACTGCGGAGGGCAGTGGCAAGAACGCAGGACTTCTTGTTGGAGGGCTGCTGGAACTATCAGGCGGTAGACAGGGACTTGGCCGGTTCCCTCATCCCAGCGGTAATAGAGAACGTCTCCACGGCGTTCCACATGGTCCCAGCACAACCAGAACTTGCGCACGGCCGGACCCTCCAGGGCTACTTCATCTTGAGACGGTAGCTGGCCTCCATCCTTCCAGGCGTGAAGCTTCCTCAGCAAAGGGTCACTGCGCTGGTACTCTGCCAGCTCCTTCTCGGTATACTGGGGCAGCCAGTTAACAGTGGGTGGCGATGACTGGATCCCAGTGTTTGAGTTCTCGTCCACTGGTGGCTCGGCGGTGTCCACCGGGTTCTGGTCGGGTGTCGAAGGTCTTGACGCCGGATCCGTAGTCGCCGGGGTCCTCGTCGTCCTACGGATCGCCAGGGGGACCACGTCGTCGACATCCTCGTCGAACCTTGCCCATCTCTGGTGTTCACGTCGGCAGTACGGGCAGCCTTGGCAGGGCAGTGAGTCGGGGCTTTCTCCTGCCCGGTAGCAGTCACAAGTTGGCGCTGGCGCCCTTGAAAGTGCATCCGCGTTGCCATGCTTGACTCCTGCTCGATGCTCTATTTTGAAGTGGAACTGGCTAAGCTCCTCAATCCACCTTGCTAGCTGGCCTTCGGGACTTTTAAAGCGGAAGAGCCAGGTCAGGCTGTTGTGATCAGTTCTCAAGGTGAAGTGCCGTCCGAGCAGGTAGTGCCGGAACTGTCTGGCGAACCGGACTACGGCCAGCAACTCCCGGCGAGTTACGCAGTACCGTTGTTGGACTTTTTGGAGGTGGGCGCTGGCATAGGAGACAACCCTTTCCTCCCCCTCTTGGACCTGCGAGAGCACCGCGCCTATACAGGTGTTTGAGGCGTCAGTGTCGAGGATGAACTCGCCATCTTTGGTGGGGTAGGCTAGCACCGGAGTGGATGTGAGTCTCTTCTTCATCTCCTCGAACGCCTCCTGCTGGCGATCGGTCCAGTGGAACTCTGTTCCTTTACTCTGAAGCTCGTACAGCGGGTTGCAGATGAGAGAGAAGTTGCGGACGAAGCGTCGGTAGTAGTTGCACAGCCCAAGAAAGGCCTGGAGCTCCGTGATGTTGGAGGGTGGACTCCAGTCTCCCACTGCCTTCACTAGCTCGGGGTTGGGAGCGATCCCCTGTCCGCTCACTATGTGGCCCAGGAAAAGCACTTCGCTGCGCAGGAGATGACACTTTGAGGGCTTGAGCTTGAGCCCGCTGGCTTGGACCCGCTCGAGGACGATGGCCAGGTTCTTCAACCCATCTTCAACACTGCGGCCAATGACGATGACGTCATCTAGGTACACGAGGAGGCTCTTCCACTGCAACCCGCGCAGGACAACCTCCATGGCCCTCTGGAAGGTGCCTGGCGCGTTGCAGAGTCCGAAAGGCATTCGGGCGTACTCGTACAGGCCATAGCGAGTAATGAAGGCCGTCTTGCATCGGTCAGCAGGATGGACTCCAATTTGCCAGTATCCACTCTGCATGTCTAACGTGGAGAACACGGTTGCGCCTTCCAGGGTGTCCAGACACTCTTCTATCCTTGGAAGCGGGTACGCGTCCTTCAGCGTCAGTTCATTGAGTCTTCGGTAGTCGATACACCATCGAACGCCTCCATCTTTCTTCCTCACCCGGACCACAGGTGAAGCCCACTCAGACGTCGATGGCGTTATCACTCCAGCCTTCAGCATTTCCTGGAGGTGCTGTTCCTCCTCTTGCTGGAACCCCAGCGGTGTGCGGCGGGTTGCCTGGCGTACTGGGCGTCCCTCTCCGGTGTCGATGCGGTGCTGGACAGCATCAAAACAGCCCAGGTCGTCGTTTGCTGCTGCAAAGACCTCCTTGTGCTTGACCAGAAGCTGCAGTAGGGCTCTCTGCTGCCCCTCTTCGAGCTCCTTACTGGCGGCTGCATACAGGGATGACAGATGGTCTGGTAGATCCAAGGCTGTTGCGGACTCCAGCCGTCGCACTGACACTTGTTCCTTCTCCGCCGGGTTCGTGGGGTTCGGCTCTAGGGACGGGGTTTCCTCTGCCTCAACCAACACGCCCAAGCAAACACCTCTCCTTAGGGTCACTTCGCGGGGCGACAAGTTGCATAGTCGCACAGGGACTCTCTTGGCAACGTCGACTACTACACTGCCTGAAGAGACTCCTTCTGCAAGGCCAGTGGGCTCCAGGACGGCAGAAATTCCTGGCTTTGGGCCTTCCACTAGACCCCAGACGTCGCGTTCGCTCTCCGCTGGTAAAGTCGAGGGGCACTCCAGCAGTACTCTGGAAACCGTGTACTCTCCTAGCGACCTGCCTATGACGACAGTGCCGATCGGTTCTCCATCAACGTGTACTTGTCCTCCGACCGAAACTGTGACTCTGGCGGTTAGCATAAAGTCCAGACCCAGGAGAAAGGGGTCGCGGATGGGTGCGACGTAGACGTCCCAGTCCTTGGTCTTACGGCCCAAGCGGATGGTGACTCTATACTTCGGAGTCTCGGTCATTTCGTTCCCCTCCTCCGCGTTCCTCAGGACGGCAGTCCCCACACTTGGCTGACCAGCTAGCTCCAGCTGACGGAAGGTGTCTTCAGACATGACGGTCGCCTCCGCGCCGGTGTCCACAACGCACTTGAGTTCCAGTTTGTTGACCGTGATGGGCACTACCAGACTAGGACCATCTCCTGCTGCTCGGTTTATGCGGGGTGCTGGCTGGCTATCGGCCTTTTCCTTGACGTGAGGGCTCGGTGAGCGGGAGGTGCAGTCTCGTTTGAAGTGGCCCTGGCCTCCACACTGGTAACAGGAGCCTCTAGGGGTGGCGCCCGGACTCGGTGATTGGTAACGCCGCTGCCCATTAGTGCTGCTCGCCGGCCGCTCTAGAGTTCTGCCCCGTTCCTCCTTCTTCTGTTCGGCTGTGTCGGATGTCAGCTGCGGGGGGGACGGTTTCCAGGAACGCCGCATTTCCTGCAGCAGCGTCGCTACCTCGGCTTTCAACTCCTTGATGTCAGCATTTAGGTCGGACTGCGTCGCGCCGGTGGCCGTCGATGTCGGGTTTGGCGCTCCCCCTTTACGCTCATCATCCCATGACACTCGGCGAATCCGCCCCTTAGCTTCGCTCTCCCTTCCAAGCGTTGCTCGATAGTCGTATTCTCGGGCTTCTACCTTCTTGAGGGCGTCTGCCAGGGTCTTAGGTTCGGAGCCCAGGACTTCGTAGGCGATGTTTTGTTGCGCAGGCCTCGCAGGAACGCCTCGGCCGCGAACTCCTCCTGCAGTCCGACGTCGACCCCTGGATAGGCTAGCGTAACCAGCTTCCGTACTTCCTCTCCAAATTCAGACAGGCTAGTCTCCTTCCCCTGCCGAACCTCGCTCAGTTTACGGCGGGCAGTACTTTCGGGTATTTCTCGTCCGAAACGGCGCCGTAGCTGCTCCACCAGCTTTTCGTAGTCCTCGCGGATAGGAGTCGGTTGCGCCATAACGAATGACATAGCGCCTTCTCGCAGTCGCAGGTAGAGCATGTCCAGGCAGACTTCCTTGCTCCAATTCCGCTTCCGGGCCATCCTCTCAAACGGGCCAATAAAGGAGTCCCAGTCGCCCTTCCCATCGTAGGTAGCTAGCAGCTTCACTTCACTTTCGTGTCCTACTTCTCTCCTGTAGCTACTACTCCGGTCCCGACCGTTCCCTACCACTGGACTATTTGTTAGACGGATGGCGGCCCTCCGGTACCACCAGTAGGCGGCGCCGCGTCACCCCGGCTGGGCGTGCTCAGGAAATGGTGACTCCCTTCCGGAAATGCGTTCCGGGCTCTGGCGCTCCTACCACCCCGCTCCGCTGGAGTACTGGTGACAAGGGGTTTGGGATGGTGACTTCTGTTGCGGCCATCCGCTACTGGGCCGACATTCTCCATTCCCGGGGGCAAAGCATATTCACGGGGTCTCACATCCGGTCCGTCTGGACGGGGGACCAGTGGAGTAGTTAACTCCATGTCCTGCACCTCCAATGTTGTAATGCTATGACTGGCTCCATGGCCACTATCAAAGCCCTCCTGATAGCCATTGAATGGCTGCGGGGAACTAGGGAGCGGGTGGAGTCCCGTGCTCAATTGCTGCACAGCGGGAGGTTGGGGATGTGGCACAACTCGCCCGACAAGTACCCCTTTAAGCATGCACTTCACCTCCTCCATTGATTGTTCCTGCTTTTCTTGGTTAAGGAGGGACCGCTCAAACATTTGGGCTAGACGACACATCTGCTTTTCCATTTCGCTTTCCACAGCGCTATCCTCTCCCCCCCCTACAGCACCGTGCTCCACGTGCTCGATCTCCTCAGTAGGTTCCAACATCATCTAGATCACATGCAACGATGGCCTTGATAAAGTGCTACTGCACGTAATTAGCTGGTTGCTAGTTAGCAAGGACGCTAACGTAAATAGCAATAGCACCGCTATTCTGTATGGAGACAGAATGCAATCCAATTTCACCACTTCTGAACACCACTTGTCGCGGGACTGGGTTTAGATGTTCTTATATTAAGTAGTTGGAGGCTGGGAATTATGGTGCGACAACACAGTCTCTGGCGTTAATTAGCCGGGCTAGGCTACGGGTTTAGCAACCCACCTTGCACTGCTCCTGCAGTCTGCAGACGATGACGGACGCTGGCTAGCCTGGCTGGGATGGTCTCACTCTGCAGACACTCGCACTGTCACTGGCTGCACACTCTGATCTCTCTCTGGGGGCTGGTAATCACTCTTACTGGTTCTATTATGGTCGTCGCTGGTTAGTCACTGTCTAGCGTCAGCTCAGTCGAGGTGTAGGAGTCAGGAATGTTACGTCTGATCGCTAACACGTTATGCTAAGCTAACACTGTGTGACAGTCTGTAAACCACTATAACAACTAACTCACGCTGTGCTGTGCAATGGATAACAATAGGCAGCACGCACGCATTCCTAAGTCTCTTCTCATTGGCTAACAGGGTCTCGCGTTACTTTAGTCAGACTGTCTGTCTGTCAGGGAGCTGTCCCGCAACAATAATCCTATTTCTATAAATGTCATAGGATCTTTTTTTTAAAGATATTTTATTTTCACGGACCCCTTGCAATTACACCACGGACCACTAGGGGTCCGCGGACCCCCGGTTGAGAAACGCTGCCTTACAGAACACAGTACAAAAGACAAGCAGCATTGTATCAGACAGCATGAGTCAAAACAAAGCAGGGTAGACAAAAAAAGGTCAATACTGTAACGTTAAGGTGCGTGGATAAGGAGACACGCTGCTGGCCGGCTGGCTGGGCGGGTCTGAGCCTTTAGTCGAGCGGTTAGCGATGCCTCCTGCGGTGCGGGCGCTACGGGTTCGCGTCCCGGCCGCGGCACTTCCTGTGGCGGCGTTGTCCCCCGAATTCGCTACAATACGTCAATATGGTTTGAGATGGGATCTGAAAGTTGAAAGAGAGTCGTTGTGAATTTCTCCCACAAGAAGACCCACTTTGTCAGCACCACCCCTTAAGACTGTTACTCCTCAGGGTCATGAGACAGGAAGTCAGCCAAGACATTCTTGTGTCCTGGGGCCTCATTAATCAATCGTTGGTGCGTACACACCCGTGGAGTTTGGTTTAGCTCTCAGGCTTGTCTGACAGGCTGCAGCAAAGCCTGATGGCTGATGGTAATCCCTTCCCCCTAACATCTGTTGTCTACTTCTTGCAATGAGCAGCCACCCAGGCCTGCAAAGACGTCATGGTTAGCCGATGGTGTCTAAGTCAGGGGTTACCCAGGTTCTACACTGGTCTGTGAGACAAACCTCAGAGCCAGAAAATCCGTGGGTGTGTAAGAACACATTTGTACATTCGTTTTCGTTTATTGTTTATTTGACAGGGACAACGCACAATTTCCCAACTGCACCAGAGTTAGCCGGCAGCTAATTTGCATCTGCAGTCTCTGGGCAGGCAAACAAACAACAATTGATACAGAAGTTAAAACATAACAATACATAAGAAAACTATTGGACAGGCAGACAAAGAACAACCAAGACAAAATAAAAACATGACAACACATCAGAAAACCAGTCTCAAATGTTATAAATACCATCTGATCTATTTAAAACAATGGCTATAAACAGCAACCTGGCCTACATGACAACAACATAATGAATATGGATTTCATCTATTCAGCAACAGTACGTATAATTAGTAAACTGACCTGAAACATCAATGAATAACAATCTGACCTAAACTATGACAGCAGCTATAAAAACCAGTCTGGCCTGTTCAATGGCAGGAAATACAAATGACACACAGTCAGGAGCAGCCCAGGGTTCTGGCTGGAACCAGCCCAGGGTTCTGGCTGGAACCAGCCCAGGGGCAACCTGACCGTAGACTAAGAAACATCTGGTAACCACTCTGAATAAAAAGCACAACAAAAACCCTGAGTGACATCTAAAGTAAGTGCAACATATTAAAGCAAGGACATGTATTTGTGATTACACGTTTGTGCTGAGGTACATACGAACGACTGATGAATGAGGCCTCTGGTCTGTACTGGACCTGAAAACCACATGGCTAAATAAAGATACCAGCTGCTCATCCTTGCGTTAGTGCTTCCTTCTGTGGCTCAACTGCAAACGTGATCAGCCTCAAGCACAAAGTCTTTACCAATGAGGTCATGCTTCAAAGTGTCTAGAGCCCATTTAACCACCCTTTTCAACCATGAAGTATCTCACTTCCTTTGGAACGAGTCTGTGACTTACGCACTGCACCGGCATCTGGCTCTTCCATTCTTCAGGAATGCTTGGACCTCTCCAGTCAGGGAGCGTCACTTGACTGGAACGTTCTCCGCCGGATGCCCCCAATGGCCGGGCATCACGTCTCTCCCAAATAACTTGGTTGTCAGAGCGCTACGCCTTGAGCTCGGTGGAGAGGTTAGAGACGGTTGCTGCACCTTCCAACAGCTGCGGACACTCCTGATGGTCCTGCTGCACCCCCTGCTGAAGCTGGGCACACTGCTGCTTGACTCGATTCCTCCTCTGCTCCTGCTGCTTGCCTTCCTGCTCCCTCCTGGTACCACTGTCAGACTGTTTCCACACCGGATGTCGCCAAAGACTGAGCAGTTCAGCACAACCTAGTTTATCTGGCACTTGACTGTTGCCCCTTGCTGGCCAAGGACATCGTGACCTTCAGGCGCAGCAGTTACTTGATGTTCCTTTTCTCAGGTTGGTATTTCTTTCACTGCCTCCTACTGGCCTGGATCCCACCACTGCCTCCTACTGGCGGGAAGCCTGATCAGAGTGACTCAAAACCGTTTCCATTTAACAAAATGGATTTAATCACAGGGTGTAGCTACATGTCAAACAAAAGAATATGTACAAAACAAAAACAAAAAACAAGTTAACAGTTAACTCAGCTTAACTCAACAAAACTCAACTCATAACAATTGAGCTTAAATGAACATCATGTGCACACATCTACACCCTGATGTCCTACAACCCTAACAACTTCTCAGGAACTGCTTAAATACTCCTGGAGTCAATCAGCAGCACCTGCGTTTATGAGGGACGAACGGGCTGAAGATGTTTAGGAACAACGGACTAAAACACTTCACAGTCTTTAAGCCTTTATTAAGAAGCCAATAACAGTTTCCATGGCAACAAAAAACAAACAGTCAGAATACAAGAGAAGGATCAGGGACTCCAACACTTCACATCAGACTGGATAGGAAGATGGACCAGTAGCCCCTGTCTTTACAGACCCAAACAGCATCAACCAATAGGAATGGGCGCTGAACCACAGCTTGGGCGACCCGGAAGCACATCCAGACCTGTCCCGTCTCAGCAGCCCCCAGGCCTGTCCCGTCTCAGCAGCCCCCAGACCTGTCCCATCTCAGCAGCCCCCAGACCTGTCCCGTCTCAGCAGCCCCCAGACCTGTCCCGTCTCAGCAGCCCCCAGGCCTGTCCCGTCTCAGCAGCCCCCAGACCTGTCCCGTCTCAGCAGCCTCCAGGCCTGTCCCGTCTCAGCAGCCCCTAGACCCGGCCTGTCTCAGCAGCCCCCAGACCTGTCCCGTCTCAGCAGCCTCCAGGCCTGTCCCGTCTCAGCAGCCCCCAGACCTGTCCCGTCTCAGCAGCCCCCAGACCTGTCCCGTCTCAGCAGCCTCCAGGCCTGTCCCGTCTCAGCAGCCTCCAGATCTGTCCCGTCTCAGCAGCCTCCAGATCTGTCCCGTCTCAGCAGCCCCCAGGCCTGTCCCGTCTCAGCAGCCCCCAGACCCGGCCTGTCTCAGCAGCCCCCAGACCTGTCCCGTCTCAGCAGCCCCTAGACCCGGCCTGTCTCAGCAGCCCCCAGGCCTGTCCCGTCTCAGCAGCCCCCAGACCTGTCCCGTCTCAGCAGCCCCCAGGCCCGTCCCGTCTCAGCAGCCCCCAGACCTGTCCCGTCTCAGCAGCCTCCAGGCCCGTCCCGTCTCAGCAGCCTCCAGGCCTGTCCCGTCTCAGCAGCCTCCAGGCCTGTCCCGTCTCAGCAGCCCCCAGACCCGGCCTGTCTCAGCAGCCCCCAGGCCTGTCCTGTCTCAGCAGCCTCCAGATCTGTCCCGTCTCAGCAGCCCCCAGGCCTGTCCCGTCTCAGCAGCCCCCAGGCCTGTCCCGTCTCAGCAGCCTCCAGGCCTGTCCCGTCTCAGCAGCCTCCAGACCCGGCCTGTCTCAGCAGCCCCCAGACCCGGCCTGTCTCAGCAGCCCCCAGGCCTGTCCTGTCTCAGCAGCCTCCAGATCTGTCCCGTCTCAGCAGCCCCCAGGCCTGTCCCGTCTCAGCAGCCCCCAGACCCGGCCTGTCTCAGCAGCCCCCAGACCCGGCCTGTCTCAGCAGCCCCCAGACCCGGCCTGTCTCAGCAGCCCCCAGGCCTGTCCTGTCTCAGCAGCCTCCAGATCTGTCCCGTCTCAGCAGCCCCCAGGCCTGTCCCGTCTCAGCAGCCTCCAGGCCTGTCCCGTCTCAGCAGCCTCCAGACCCGGCCTGTCTCAGCAGCCCCCAGACCCGGCCTGTCTCAGCAGCCCCCAGGCCTGTCCTGTCTCAGCAGCCTCCAGATCTGTCCCGTCTCAGCAGCCCCCAGGCCTGTCCCGTCTCAGCAGCCCCCAGACCCGGCCTGTCTCAGCAGCCCCCAGACCCGGCCTGTCTCAGCAGCCCCCAGACCCGGCCTGTCTCAGCAGCCCCCAGACCCGGCCTGTCTCAGCAGCCCCCAGACCCGGCCTGTCTCAGCAGCCCCCAGGCCTGTCCCGTCTCAGCAGCCTCCAGACCTGTCCCGTCTCAGCAGCCCCCAGGCCTGTCCCGTCTCAGCAGCCCCCAGATCTGTCCCGTCTCAGCAGCCCCCAGACCTGTCCCATCTCAGCAGCCCCCAGGCCTGTCCCGTCTCAGCAGCCCCCAGACCCGGCCTGTCTCAGCAGCCCCCAGGCCTGTCCCGTCTCAGCAGCCTCCAGGCCTGTCCCGTCTCAGCAGCCTCCAGGCCTGTCCCGTCTCAGCAGCCTCCAGACCTGTCCCGTCTCAGCAGCCCCCAGACACGGCCTGTCTCAGCAGCCCCCAGGCCTGTCCCGTCTCAGCAGCCCCCAGACCCGGCCTGTCTCAGCAGCCCCCAGACCCGGCCTGTCTCAGCAGCCCCCAGGCCTGTCCCGTCTCAGCAGCCCCCAGACCTGTCCCGTCTCAGCAGCCTCCAGACCTGTCCCGTCTCAGCAGCCTCCAGGCCTGTCCCGTCTCAGCAGCCTCCAGGCCTGTCCCATCTCAGCAGCCTCCAGACCTGTCCCGTCTCAGCAGCCCCCAGACACGGCCTGTCTCAGCAGCCCCCAGGCCTGTCCCGTCTCAGCAGCCCCCAGACCCGGCCTGTCTCAGCAGCCCCCAGACCCGGCCTGTCTCAGCAGCCCCCAGACCTGTCCCGTCTCAGCAGCCCCCAGACCTGTCCCGTCTCAGCAGCCCCCAGACCTGTCCTGTCTCAGCAGCCCCCAGGCCTGTCCCGTCTCAGCAGCCCCCAGACCTGTCCTGTCTCAGCAGCCCCCAGGCCTGTCCCGTCTCAGCAGCCCCCAGACCTGTCCTGTCTCAGCAGCCCCCAGGCCTGTCCCGTCTCAGCAGCCCCCAGGCCTGTCCCGTCTCAGCAGCCCCCAGACCTGTCCCGTCTCAGCAGCCCCCAGGCCTGTCCCGTCTCAGCAGCCCCCAGGCCTGTCCCGTCTCAGCAGCCCCCAGGCCTGTCCCGTCTCAGCAGCCCCCAGACCTGTCCCGTCTCAGCAGCCTCCAGGCCTGTCCCGTCTCAGCAGCCTCCAGACCTGGCCTGTTTCAGCAGCCCCCAGACCTGTCCCATCTCAGCAGCCTCCAGGCCTGTCCCGTCTCAGCAGCCTCCAGATCTGTCCCGTCTCAGCAGCCCCCAGGCCTGTCCCGTCTCAGCAGCCCCCAGACCCGGCCTGTCTCAGCAGCCCCCAGACCTGTCCCGTCTCAGCAGCCCCTAGACCCGGCCTGTCTCAGCAGCCCCCAGGCCTGTCCCGTCTCAGCAGCCCCCAGACCTGTCCCGTCTCAGCAGCCTCCAGGCCCGTCCCGTCTCAGCAGCCCCCAGGCCTGTCCCGTCTCAGCAGCCCCCAGACCTGTCCTGTCTCAGCAGCCCCCAGACCTGTCCCGTCTCAGCAGCCCCCAGGCCTGTCCCGTCTCAGCAGCCTCCAGACCTGTCCCGTCTCAGCAGCCCCCAGGCCTGTCCCGTCTCAGCAGCCCCCAGACTGTCACTTAACCCAGTTTCCCAGTTTAACTGGAAGGACTTACTGGTGATTAAATATCAGAGGATGTCCTTCTTCAGACTAAAATATACAGACGGAATAAAACAGCTATACATTTGTCATTTGCAATATTGGGCTATACAAATAAAATTGCCTTGACTTAATCAGAACCCATCGTTTCAATAAAATGGAGAAACAAAATCTAACCAATTCTCAAGGGGATAGCAGCTATGTAGCAAGGTTAGTCATTGGTTAACAGAATGAAAACACTTTTACAGACTTTACATATACAATAAAGGTCAGAATTCCGTCTCGTGTGGATAAACAGTGTGGTAGACTCCAGGATGTCCTCTACTGGCCAGAACTGGTCAAAACAACATTGGCTGCTTGGCAACGTTCTGAGCTCTTGCCACAACAGCCCCGAGTCCGTTCACATCCAGTTTAACCAGTTCAGTAGGGTAACAGACACACACTTGTTCTCATCTGACGGGAGGGACAAGCTGCTCTGGTCCAAAGCTGCTCAGTATCTGACTTGACAACAGTAAAGTGGGCGGAAGGTGGACCCCAGACACTCCAGTATGAGGCCAGCCAGGGGTGTCTGGATAACTTCAGCAGAGACACAGAGAGAGAGAGAGAGAGAGAGAGAGACAGAGAGAGAGAGAGAGACAGCGAGAGAGAGAGAGAGAGACAGCGAGAGAGAGAGAGAAAGAGGGAGAGAGAGAGAGAGAGACAGAGAGAGAGAGAGAGAGAGAGAGAGAGAGAGAGAGAGAGACAGCGAGAGAGAGAGAGAAAGAGGGACAGAGAGAGAGAGCAAGAGAGAGAGAGAGAGAAAGAGAGACAGAGAGAGAGAGAGAGAAAGAGAGACAGAGAGAGAGAGAGACAGCGAGAGAGAGAGAGAGAGAGAGAGAGAGAGAGCAAGAGAGAGAGAGAGAGAAAGAGAGACAGAGAGAGAGAGAGAGAAAGAGAGACAGAGAGAGAGAGAGACAGGGCTCCACCTTCAGGGCTGGTTCCACAAACCAAGTTCTTCCAGGTGAAGGTGTAATTTTCTGCTTCTGGTCTGATTGGTTCTGGTCTCCACACAGAGCTTGGTCTTGATAATGCTGGTATTCTCAGATGTGTGTGTGTGTGTGTGTGTGTTGGGGGGGATGTTTACAGGTCTTGGTGTGTGTGTGTGGGTGTGTGTGTGTGTGTGGGTGGGTGTGGGTGTGGGTGGGTGTGGGTGTGGGTGTGTTTAGGTGTGTGTATGTTGTCGTGCGGCCAGGCTCTCCAGCAGTTCGTGGCAGAGACACTGACAGAATCCATAGACGACACACAGCAGGAGTGTGGAGGGCACCAGGCTGACCAGCACCACGCCCAGCCACAGCTGGCTGATCATCAGCAGGTAAATCCCCAGAGGCAGAGAGCTGAAGTACACCTGAAAACACAAACACCACCCTTCAACACAATCACCAACAACGCTACACCCTTCCAAAATACTACAGCATGTTGAGTTGACTACAAGTCACCAAGATACTACAGGATGGATGCTTCTTCTTACTCACATCTGTCATGTCTGACTGACTACAGACAGACCGATAGACTGAGTCCCCAACCAGGTCCTCAGGTAGCAGCAGTGCTGCTGGTTTTCTACTCTACCAGGTAGTTCAGTACATTCACCTGATGTTCTAGTCATTCCTTCCACTTGTAGTAGACTTTATTTAGATCATTTCTAAACCCAGCCTTCTGGAGAGTCTGGCATCTACCACCTGGTTGTCTTCCCCATGTCCCCCCGACCAGCTGTCCCCAGTCCTCTACCGCTGGAATCTACCACCTGGTTGTCTTCCCCATGTCTCCCGACCAGCTGTCCCCAGTCCTCTACTGCTGCAATCTACCACCTGTTTGTCTTCCCCATGTTCCCCCGACCAGCAGTCCCCAGTCCTCTAGTGCTGGAATCTACCACCTGTTTGTCTTCCCCATGTTCCCCCGGCCAGGTGTCCCCAGTCCTCTAGTGCTGGAATCTACCACCTGTTTGTCTTCCCCATGTTCCACCGACCAGGTGTCCCCAGTCCTCTACTGCAGGAATCTACCACCTGTTTGTCTTCCCCATGTTCTCCCGACCAGCTGTCCCCAGTCCTCTAGTGCTGGAATCTACCACCTGTTTGTCTTCCCCATGTTCCCCCGACCAGGTGTCCCCAGTCCTCTAGTGCTGGAATCTACCACCTGTTTGTCTTCCACATGTTCCCCCGGCCAGGTGTCCCCAGTCCTCTAGTGCTGGAATCTACCACCTGTTTGTCTTCCCCATGTTCCCCTGACCAGGTGTCCCCAGTCCTCTAGTGCTGGAATTTACCACCTGTTTGTCTTCCCCATGTTCCCCCGACCAGCAGTCCCCAGTCCTCTACTGCAGGAATCTACCACCTGTTTGTCTTCCCCATGTTCCCCTGACCAGGTGTCCCCAGTCCTCTACTGCAGGAATCTACCACCTGTTTGTCTTCCCCATGTTCCCCCGACCAGCTGTCCCCAGTCCTCTAGCGCTGGAATCTACCACCTGTTTGTCTTCCCCATGTTCCCCCGACCAGCAGTCCCCAGTCCTCTAGTGCTGGAATCTACCACCTGTTTGTCTTCCACATGTTCCCCCGACCAGCAGTCCCCGGTCCTCTAGTGCTGGAATCTACCACCTGTTTGTCTTCCCCATGTTCCCCCGGCCAGGTGTCCCCAGTCCTCTACTGCTGGAATCTACCACCTGTTTGTCTTCCCCATGTTCCCCCGACCAGCTCTCCCCAGTCCTCTAGTGCTGGAATCTACCACCTGATTGTCTTCCCCATGTTCCCCCGACCAGCAGTCCCCAGTCCTCTAGTGCTGGAATCTACCACCTGTTTGTCTTCCCCATGTTCCGCCGACCAGGTGTCCCTAGTCCTCTAGTGCTGGAATCTACCACCTGTTTGTCTTCCCCATGTTCCGCCGACCAGCTGTCCCCAGTCCTCTAGTGCTGGAATCTACCACCTGTTTGTCTTCCACATGTTCCCCCGGCCAGGTGTCCCCAGTTCTCTAGTGCTGGAATCTACCACCTGTTTGTCTTCCCCATGTTCCCCCGACCAGGTGTCCCCAGTCCTCTAGTGCTGGAATCTACCACCTGTTTGTCTTCCCCATGTTCCCCCGACCAGCAGTCCCCAGTCCTCTAGTGCTGGAATCTACCACCTGTTTGTCTTCCCCATGTTCCGCCGACCAGGTGTCCCTAGTCCTCTAGTGCTGGAATCTACCACCTGTTTGTCTTCCCCATGTTCCCCCGGCCAGGTGTCCCCAGTCCTCTAGTGCTGGAATCTACCACCTGTTTGTCTTCCCCATGTTCCCCCGACCAGGTGTCCCCAGTCCTCTAGTGCTGGAATCTACCACCTGTTTGTCTTCCCCATGTTCCCCTGACCAGCTGTCCCAAGTCCTCTAGTGCTGGAATCTACCACCTGTTTGTCTTCCCCATGTTCCCCCGACCAGTAGTCCCCAGTCCTCTAGTGCTGGAATCTACCACCTGTTTGTCTTCCACATGTTCCCCCGACCAGCTGTCCCCAGTCCTCTAGTGCTGGAATCTACCACCTGTTTGTCTTCCACATGTTCCCCCGACCAGGTGTCCCCAGTCCTCTAGTGCTGGAATCTACCACCTGTTTGTCTTCCCCATGTTCCCCCGACCAGCTGTCCCCAGTCCTCTAGTGCTGGAATCTACCACCTGTTTGTCTTCCCCATGTTCCCCCGACCAGCTGTCCCCAGTCCCCTAGTGCTGGAATCTACCACCTGTTTGTCTTCCCCATGTTCCCCCGACCAGCAGTCCCCAGTCCTCTAGTGCTGGAATCTACCACCTGTTTGTCTTCCACGTGTTCCCCTGACCAGCAGTCCCCAGTCCTCTAGTGCTGGAATCTACCACCTGTTTGTCTTCCCCATGTTCCCCCGACCAGCTGTCCCCAGTCCTTTAGTGCTGGAACCTACCACCTGTTTGTCTTCCACGTGTTCCCCCGACCAGCTGTCCCCAGTCCTCTAGTGCTGGAATCTACCACCTGTTTGTCTTCCCCATGTTCCCCCGACCAGCAGTCCCCAGTCGTCTAGTGCTGGAATCTACCACCTGTTTGTCTTCCCCATGTTCCGCCGACCAGCTGTCCCCAGTCCCCTAGTGCAGGAATCTACCACCTGTTTGTCTTCCCCATGTTCCCCTGACCAGCTGTCCCCAGTCCTCTAGTGCTGGAATCTACCACCTGTTTGTCTTCCCTATGTCCCCCTGACCAGCAGTCCCCAGTCCTCTAGTGCTGGAATCTACCACCTGTTTGTCTTCCACATGTTCCCCCGACCAGCTGTCCCCAGTCCTCTAGTGCTGGAATCTACCACCTGTTTGTCTTCCCCATGTTCCCCCGACCAGCTGTCCCCA
The DNA here is from genome assembly GCF_029633865.1 of Lampris incognitus. Lineage (NCBI taxonomy): Eukaryota > Metazoa > Chordata > Actinopteri > Lampriformes > Lampridae > Lampris > Lampris incognitus. Next base: position 150,765,143 of record NC_079212.1, on the reverse strand, counting down.
GTCCTCTAGTGCTGGAATCTACCACCTGTTTGTCTTCCCCATGTTCCCCCGACCAGCAGTCCCCAGTCCTCTAGTGCTGGAATCTACCACCTGTTTGTCTTCCCCATGTCCCCCTGACCAGCTGTCCCCAGTCCTCTAGTGCTGGAATCTACCACCTGTTTGTCTTCCCTATGTCCCCCTGACCAGCTGTCCCCAGTCCTCTAGTGCTGGAATCTAGCACCTGTTTGTCTTCCACATGTTCCCCCGACCAGCTGTCCCCAGTCCTCTAGTGCTGGAATCTACCACCTGTTTGTCTTCCCCATGTTCCCCCGACCAGCTGTCCCCAGTCCTCTACTGCTGGAATCTGATATTTTATGGTATTGTTTTTAGAAATGGATTTATGTAATTGTAAAGTTGTATTATTTGGTGTAATTTTCACAACAAATTTAATCAGGGGTTGTGTCTGGAACATGCATATGCTGAAACATGCCATATACTAATACTACATACTACTAGTGCTACATACCTCTTTAGGATGTTGTACTCCATTAATACGCATTTAGGATGTGGCTTAATTCTCTTACACTGTTCTCAGTCAGTGAACAGAAGAGAAAACCAGGTTGTACAGCTCTCGTGACTGATGCTTTTGTCCCAAAGCCATACTATACACTAGCAGTATGTCGTATTTACTGTGTATTATTCTTCATAGATTAATAGTGTGTCAGTATGTCAGAAATTAAAATACTAACAATTTTGTATTTACAGGAAATGATGCAACGCGTACGCCGACAGAAGAGCAACAAAGGAGATTCCGCCAATTTAAAAAAAAAAGTTATTAAAATGTGCTTTGGGTTGTTTTACTTGTTTTTTGCTTTCATTAATTATTCTTTTATTCTTTCTTCTTTTATTCTTTTCAATTATTCTTTTTACTATTCTCCTTTGACATGGCAAAGATGCTCCCGCAGAGGACAGCTGGTTCATCTGTTTTCCCCAGTAAGTCAAGTTCCAGCTTGTTCTCGTTAGCCATGTGGGTTATTTATTCACCGTTGATGGTTAACTTACTGCTTGGCTTTGGGTTGTGTCATCATCCGTTTTTGTTTTTGTTTTTTTCAGCTCCTCCATTTCCGCATCACATTGCACTATAGGACAAGGGTGTCTTCCAACAGCACACTCAAAAATCAATCAGATTTTGGATACAAGTTCTTAGCGGTATACTCGACTTTGTCAGTTTTCCACTGTGAACACACTAAACACTCACAACACAGCTAGACGTAGTATGTAGGATGCATTCGGGACACGGGGAGGGTGTTTTTAGACCTGGAACAACAGCTGACTGTATCCATCTGGCGGGACAGAAAGCAGCAGGACTCATGGTACTTGAGGCCCGAGGACTGTGAAGTACTGTATTAAAGGAACTAACCATACACAGCACCCCCAGCAGGCAGCGTGGGAAACTGCGTGATGTCCAGGAGTGACATTTCTGTGCAGGAAGGTGGCAGGGCAGTGACTCCAGACTTGGGGGGCGGTACAGTCGCACCATGTTGAGCATGCTCAGTGAATCTGAGGAGGGACAGTCTCCAGGGAGCTCCAGGATAGTGATGACCAGACAGTCAGAGGAGCCGTGGGAGGAGTGAGAAATGCCTCCTCCTCCTCCTCTTCCTCCGTCTGCCTCAGCACCTGCTTCACGCATACAAGACAATAAAATTTGCATTATTATTTTTCAATGTTTTGTCCCAAGAGGACTTTATAAGGATAAACCGGATGAACTAGTTGGAGAGACCCAGTTGATCGACAACAGTTGGGGATACCAATAGGAAACCATTTTAAAAGTGGGTTTACCAGAAAGATCAGCAGGACTCAAGACCACCTCCCCTCCATTTGCTACTCCTCCTCTCCGGGCACGGTCCTGACAAGAAAGAACTGCCAGGATGTGTCGGTCATCCTCCATCAGCCAAATCTGAATGAGAGGAATGAGGAGAAGGAGATGAGAGTAACTTTGTATAGTAGTAGCAGCTGTTAGCGAGTGTTTTGTATCTTTCCTGTGGTGTGTTGTGCTGCATGGTAGAGTTGGATTTACATCTGGAAGATATGCTAAGAAATGTGCTGATGAGCCACCCTTTATTGTTTAGTATTTTGAAAACCATGCAGGAGGAGCCTTACCTCTTCATCAGGCACATGAGTTTCATGGCGACAGAAAGGACAACTGATGACTGAGGGTGACGACTCACCTGGAAACCAATCAGAAGTGGGGCAGATGATGTAATAACCAATAGAAAGACACAGCCTGGCTGTACTGAGCCTATCTTTCAGAGGTTGTAGTAGTGGTATAAAGTAGCACCAGGTGTTATGATAGTGTGTTGTGTTGTACTATACGATAGTACAGCACACTACTATACAGGATGTTAGACAGCCTTCTGACAAAGGTGGTTGAACAATAAACTGGCTGAAACCAGATCAGGATTCTACCATCCACCCAGCAAAAGATTGTAAGACCAGTGTTCTAGATGCATGTGGTAACATGGCCCTGATGTTGTACCACACAGTGGTAACCATAATAACACGGGGCTAGTGGTGTGGAGCACAGTTAGTTCTCTGGTACCAGGTAGTGACATCAGTCCTGTACACCTTCCTGTTTCTTTAGGCTCACCCATGTGCATCATCTTCTTCAGACATTTGGCACAAACACGGTGGAGACAGCCCAGAAGTTTTGGTTTGCGGCTGCGTGTGTCGTAGCGGTTGTAGCAGATCTTACACTCCAGCTCCTCCAGGGTGTAGACCAGAGACCCACCCCAGGCCTCCACCTAGGAGGAATGCACAAATCAAATCTTATCAGGGGATCCCACCACCTCTACTAAGAAACTGGAACCACCCCCGTAGCCAGCTATAAGGCCGATGAATTCTGGACCTTGGTAGTGTGTGTGTGTGTGTGTGTGTGTGTGTGTGTGTGTGTGTGTGTGTGTGTGTGTGTGTGTGTGTGTGTGTGTGTGTGAATTAACATAATTTGATGTCTTGATGCATGCTCAATAATCCAGGTAAGGAAATCCCAGAAAGTTGAGTCAGTTCATCTGGACACAACATTTAGTGAGAGAAACGTTTCATCACTCATCTAAGTGACTGTCAGTCTCAGCTGGCTGCAGGTATCTCCATCCTTGTCAGTCTCAGCTGGCTGCAGGTATCCCCATCCCTGTCAGTCTCAGCTGACGGCAGGGATCCCCAACCCTGTCAGTCTCAGCTGGCTGCAGGTATCCCCAACCCTGTCGGTCTCAGCTGGCTGCAGGTATCCCCATCCCTGTCAGTCTCAGCTGACGGCAGGGATCCCCATCCCTGTCAGTCTCAGCTGACGGCAGGTATCCCCATCCCTGTCAGTCTCAGCTGACGGCAGGGATCCCCAACCCTGTCAGTCTTAGCTGACTGCAGGTATCCCCATCCCTGTCAGTCTTAGCTGACTGCAGGTATCCCCATCCCTATAAACAGCACAGTTGCAGAATGACCCAAACCAGCACAGTTGTGTTATAATTGAAACCAGCGATCAGTTCATATGCAAATTGCCATGAACATTAATTAAAGTTAAAATGCCCACATGTACCATTCACAGAGGATTGGGGAATAGTTGCAGTCACAGCACTGGAAGATGGTGACAGATGTACTGTTATCCCTCCGCCTCGGTTCAGGGATGGCCGTTCCCTCTTCACATAGATGGCCTCTTTGACTCCCCGTTCAAAGCAGCGTTCCTCCCATCAAGGATGTTCACATCTTCATCCCTGAAAGAGTGGCCACTGGCCTATAGATGGTGTAGACTGTGGAGGCATCCAGGAAGATGCCCAAACAGTGCACCAGCCGATCAAAGAGAAGAGAAGGGCAATGTTTGTCTAAGCGTAAACCAGTGGGGATTCCGTATGTGGCGGGAGTGTCGAACCAGTTAGGACGCATATTTTCCAAAAACTGCATCTCCAGTGCTTTCAAACCCCAAAATACACAGTGCCAGAAGTTGGCCCGCCCCAAGAATTGGGTCCCGCAGCAAAAACAGAGCAATATAGTGTAGCTTTTAAGTGCCAGCAGGATTGCCATGAATTGTGCACCGGGAAAACCAAACAGATTCTGGTGGCCAAGAGGATGGCACAACACAGGAGAGCCAACACGTTAGGCCAGGACTCCACAGTCCACACCATCTACAGGCCAGGACTCCACAGTCCACACCTTCTACAGGCCAGGACTCCACACTCTACACCATCTACAGGCCAGGACTCCACAGTCCACACCATCTACAGGCCAGGACTCCACAGTCCACACCATCTACAGACCAGGACTCCACAGTCTACACCATCTACAGACCAGGACTCCACAGTCTACACCATCTACAGGCCAGGACTCCACAGCCCACACCATCTACAGGCCAGGACTCCACAGTCTACACCATCTACAGGCCAGGACTCCACAGTCCACACCATCTACAGACCAGGACTCCACAGTCTACACCATCTACAGACCAGGACTCCACAGTATATACCATCTACAGGCCAGGACTCCACACTCTACACCATCTACAGGCCAGGACTCCACAGTCCACACCATCTACAGACCAGGACTCCACAGTCTACACCATCTACAGGCCAGGACTCCACACTCTACACCATCTACAGGCCAGGACTCCACAGTCCACACCATCTACAGGCCAGGACTCCACAGTCTACACCATCTACAGGCCAGTGGCCACTCTTTCAGGGATGAGGATGTGCACATCCTTGACAGGGAGGAACGCTGGTTTGAACGGGGAGTCAAAGAGGCCGTCTATGTGAAGAGGGAACGAACATCCCTGAACCGAGGTGGGAAGGGGGGGGTGCTAAGAGTACATCTGTCACAATCTACATGTGGAGCCCTGCTGGTTATTCCCAGGTCTCATTTTGTTACAAAGGATGATCGAGCTTTTGCTGTTGGAGCCCCCACACTGTGGACCTTGCTTCCTGTTGAGCTAAGACGAACCAAGTCTCTAGCTTCTTTTAAATCTCGTCTTTTTATGAAAGCTTTTACAAATGTTTGATATTTGCTTGTATTTATTCATAGTTTTTATTTTTACTTTTACTTACTTCGTCTTACTCTTATTTTTGCCTTGTCTGATTTTATTTCTTTGTAAAGCACTTTGTAACATTGTTTTAGAAAAGTGGCAAAAGGCAGTCTTGGTGATCCCCCCCCCCCTCTCTTTTTTCTCCCCAATTGTATCCGGCTAATTACCCCACTCTTCCGAGCCGTCCCGGTCGCTGCTCCACCCCCTCTGCCGACCTGGGGAGGGCTAGAGACTACCACATGCCTCCTCCCATACATGTGGAGTCACCAGCCGCTTCTTTTCACCTGACAGTGAGGAGTTTCACCAGGGGGAAGTAGCGTGTGTGAGGATCACGCTATTCCCCCCAGTTCCCCCTCCCCCCTGAACAGACACCCCGACTGACCAGAGGAGGCGCTACTGCAGCGACCAGAACACATACCCCATCGGCTTCCCACCCATAGACAGGGCCAATTGTGTCTGTAGTGATGCCTACCAAGCCGGAGGTAACACAGGGATTCGAAGCAGCGATCCCTGATCGCCGAGATATCGTATCCAGTGAGAAATGGTGGGTGCTGTTCTTCTGCAATTTAATGACAAACCTGAAAATTATTGGTCATGGAAAGCTTTTTTCTAAGTGCTACCAAGGATTGAATCTCTCGGCCAGGGAAGAACTGCACCTGAAGACAAAGTGGCTTGGCGCTGAATTGTCAGAACAGGCAAAGAGAATTCGTACAGTACACGTCCTCAGTCCTGCAGCAGGTGTCAACATGGTTTGGTAACGCCTCGAAGAGTGTTATGGGACACCAGAGGTTATCGAAGATGAACTGCTCAAAAAGACTGAACACTTTCCGAGGCTGACCAATAGAGATAATGTTAAGCTGAGAGAACTAAATGATTTTCTCCTTGAACTGGAGTGTACTAAGGAAGAGAATGCTCTACCAGGGCTCTGGTATTTGGATACGTCTCATGGGGTAAAACAAATAGTGGAAAAGCTCCCCTATAACCTCCAAGAAAAATGGACAAGCCTTGGAAGCAAGTACAAGGAGGATTACAGAGTGGCTTTTCCTCCCTTCTTTGTCTCTTCCGACAACAGGCAATGATAAAAAAAGATCCGAGCTTCACTATATCTACCTCCAGCAGTTTTGTGAGTAGTCACAGAGGCTTTATTACTGTATTTCACAGACTTTTCGGTCCTGGAAGGGGCATGACTGCTGGAGGTAGATATAGTGAAGCTCGGATCCATCCATCCATCCATCCACCCATCCATTATCCAAACCGCTTATCCTAAGCAGGATGAACTGCATTGTCCCTGAAAAGACTGTCCATTGTTATTCAAATAATAAGCCATGGGTAACGAAGGACATCAAAGCCGTCCTGAACGAAAAGAAGAGGGCCTTTAGAGCTGGCAATAAGGAGGAGTTGAGAAAAATACAACGGGACCTTAAAGTGAGAATCAGGTAGGCTGAAGATAACTATAGGAGGAAGTTGGAGCAAAAACTCCAACAGAACAACATGAGAGAGGTCTGGGCTGGTATGAAGACCATCACTGGTTTCAGGCCGACTGGCAGCAGAGCAGTGGAGGGCAGCTTGGACAGGGCCAATGAACTTAATGTGTTTTTTAACAGATATGACACAATGACCCCTCCCCGTGCCCGCCTGGTCTCATCTTTTGCCCGTCCTCACCAACCATCAACTTCACTGCCCCCCCTCCCCCTCCTTCTCCTTACATTCCCCAGCCTCCAGTGGGGGTCCTATCCCCCCCCCTGGGTTCCTGGACTAATGGCCCTCTCCATCCTGACGACCCCCTCTACCTGTAACACCTACAGTGTGCTTCACGGTTGACCGTGTCAGAAGACAGTTGTTGAGACTTCACGCAAGCAAGGTGGCAGGCCCAGGTGGTGTTAGCCCCAGGGTGCTCAAAGCCTGTGCCCCTCAGTTATGTGGAGTGCTTCACCATGTCTTCAACCTGAGCCTTAGACTTCAAAGGGTCCCCGTGCTGTGGAAGACATCCTGCCTCGTTCCTGTGCCTAAACATCACATCCCAGGGACTCCAAGGACTACAGACCAGTAGCATTGACTTCAGACATCATGAAGACTCTGGAAAGACTCATCCTGGAGCAGCTTCAGCCCATGGTCAAGCCACACTTAGACCCCCTCCAGTTCGCCTACCAACCCCAACTGGGAGTTGAGGATGCCATCAATTTCCTGCTTAACTGTGCCTACGCCCACCCGGATAAGCCAGCAAGCACTGTGAGGGTCATGATCTTTGACTTTTCTAGTGCCTTCAACACCATCCGGTCAGCTCTACTGGGTGAGAAGCTGACAGCAATGCAGGTAGATGCCCCTCTTGTGTCCTGGATTGTTGACTACCTTACTGGTAGACCACAGTATGTGCACTTGCAGCACTGTGTGTCAGACAGAGTGGTCAGCAACCCTGGGGCTCTGCAAGGGACAGTTCTGTCTCCCTTCCTTTTCACCCTCTACACCACGGACTTCAACTACCACACAGAGTCCTGCCATCTTCAGAAGTTCTCTGATGATTCTGCTATAGTCGGACGCATCACTAATGGCGAGGAGGCTGAGTACAGGGCTATGGTAGGAAACTTTGTCACATGGTGTGAGCAGAACAATCTGCAGCTCAACGTGACTAAGACAAAGGAGCTGGTTGTTGACCTGAGGAGGGACATGACACCAGGGACCCCCGTCTCCATCCAGGGGGTCAGTGTGGACACTGTGGAATACTATAAGTACCTGGGGGTGTATATAGACAATAAACTGGACTGGGCTAAGAACACTGATGCCCTCTACAAGAAGGGACAGAGCTGTCTTTACTTTTTGAGGAGGCTGAGGTCCTTCAACATCTGCAGACAATGCTCAGGATGTGGTTTGAGTCTGTGGTGGCAGTGCTCTCCTGTTTGTTGTTGTGTGTTGGGGCAGCAGGTTGAGGGTAGCGGATGCAAACAGGCTCAATAAACTGATCCTCAAGGCTGGTGACGTTGTGGAGGTGGAACTGGATTCTCTGGCGGCGGTTTCTAAGAGGGGGACGGTGTTGAAATTACGTGCCATCATGGACAATGTCTCCCACCCACTCCATGACATGCTGGTTGGGCACAGGAGTACTTTTAGTAACAGACTCATTCTGTGGAAAAGCACCACAGAGCACCACAGGAGGTCATTCCTGCCTGTGGCTATCAAACTTTACAACTCCTCCCTCAGACTCCGACTGTCAGACACTCTGAGATAATGGTCATTGGATTGGCCCTGTCGGGTTTTGTTTGTGCTGCTTGTTGTGTGCTGCGGTAGTGCAGTATAGATAGGGTGTTATGTACACCATGCTTGTTGATATATTTTGTTCTTATTTCTATTTCTTATTTTATCTTTATTTCTATTTGTTTCTGTTTCTATTTTCTTATCTTGTATCTTGTTAGTTTTTAGTTTTTTAGTGTGTGTAATAGAACCCAATTTCCCCTCAGGGATGAATAAAGTATTCTGATTCTGATTCTGATAAGCGGTTTGAATAATGGATGAAACAGACATCCCTACAGAGCTGTCAGGCATCCAAACCAGTCCTGCTCTGGAGAAACTGGATGAACCAGATCTTCAGTGTCCAATACGTAAGAACCCCCACCCACTGAAAAAATGTAAGCTCTTTAGAGACAAATCCCTAGAAGAATGCAAAGCATACCTCTGAGAGTATCGCATCTGCTATAGATGTTGTAAATCTGCTCACTACTACTGCTACTACTACTACTTTCAGCTTCTCCCGTTAGGAGTCGCCACAGTGGATCATCCGTTTCCATCTCTTCCTGTCCTCTGCGTCTTCCTCCGTCACACCAGCCACCTGCATGTCCTCCCTCACCACATCCATAAACCTCCTCTTTGGCCTTCCTCTTTGCCTCTCTCCTGGCAGCTCCATATTCAGCATACCCATGTTGTGGGTCTACTCAACACTTGTCAAAAGACTGCAAGGCGACTGTCAAGTGCTTCGAGTGCAACAGTGACAACCATATTGTGGCACTGCATCCAGGTCCTCCTTCTGTAACCATGCAGAGTACTATGGCTGACAAAGATAATAGCGGGGAGCTAAGTGAAATCTGTCTTCTTCAGTCACTTCCAAGTTTACAGTGGTTTCTGGAAATGCACACAGTTCATGCTCATGTTCCAAAATCTGCTTGGTGAAAGCATATCCTGCAGGGAAAAAGGAGAAGGCAATTAAGATGTATGCAGTGCTAGATGAACAAAGTAACAAGTCCCTTGCCAAGACAGAGTTCTTCAACCTCTTCAAAATTAAAGCCAGCTCCACCCCATACACCCTGAAAACCTGTTCCGGGAATTTGGAGACTTCAGGTAGGAGAGCTACTAATTTCATCATTGAGTCCATGGATGTGAAACTACAGCTTCCCTTATCCCCTCAATAGAGTGTGACATGGTGCCAGATGATAGGACAGAAATTTCTTCGCCAGAGATTGCACACCATCACCCCCACCTACAGCCAGTGGCTAACAAAATTCAACCTGTAGACCGAGATGCTCCAATCCTCCTGCTTTTAGGGGGAAACATCCTTTGGGTGCACAAGGTATGCAAGCAAATCAGTGGGTCCCACAACGTGCCTTACGCACAGCGGCTAGACCTAGGCTGCGTAATTCTGGGAGAAATGTGCTTGGGAACAGTTCACAAACTATCAGAGGTCAATGTCTACAAAGCAAACGTACTGCAAAATGTTCGCACATCCTTTCTGAGACCATGTCCAAACAGTATCCACATGAAGGAAGACTCATCATCCTTGGCGGTCACTCGAAGCAAGTATGACTGTCCTCTCCATTGGGTTACATAATTTTGTCAGGCACGAAAGGCTGTCCTTTTCTTTGAGATGAGCTGTTCTATCACTGTGTCATTCTCATCAAATCAGTCCTGGTGTTTTCTGAACTGGTACCCAAGGGTGGTTTTGCAGGTGTCGCGGATGGTGGATTTGAATAGGCTCCACTGCTTCTCAATGTCATCAGGATTCCTGTTGGAGGGTTTCCCCAAGAGAGGCTTGAAGTCGCTGCTGGGTGGTAGTTTCATGCAGGCTTTCAAGGTTCAGTCTTGGCTGGATCTGCTTCTTTTGGCCCCTCCTCCTCCTCTTGAGTTTGATGGACATCGTGGTGCACATGAGGTGATGATCTGTCCAGCAGTCATCTGCATTGATCATGGCCCTCGTGATGTTCACGTCACAGCAGTCCCTGGTTCGTACAATGACATAGTCAAGGAGATGCCACTGTTTGGAGCGGGGGGGGGGGGGTTCTCCAAGATGGCTTAAATTTGTTTTTCTGGTGAAACAGTGTGTTAGTGATGGTGAAGTCGTACTGAGCACACATGCTGCTGAATGTATTTCTGATATGCTGCTGCCTTGGAGACTATTTGTCTTTTTACAAACAAAAGCAAAAAAAAAGCAAAACAAGAGGAAACAAGATGTCAGTAAAATACAAGAAAAGTCAAGCCCTGTGTGTTTATTGGCGGACTTTTGAATGTTAGCTGTCTGTCTAGCTTTGCACAAGAGTATGCGCTGCGAGGGCAGTACAACATAGTCACCATGTTCACGTGTCTGTTGAACTGGTGCATCACTTCCTGTGGGACAGTAGCGTTAATTAATGTGTTAATTAAATTAAAAATGCATAATTTTCGAAAATTATGCATTTTTAATTTAATTAACACATTTCATATGAAGAGGGGAGTAATTTTGCTCATAAGAACAATAAAAGTCTGAGATTTATGTGATATTTTTTAAGTGTTACCTTACATGAATGTGAGAAATGGTCAGAGTGGACATGAGAAAATGATTGTAATTTAACAAAAACAGCTAAAAATATACAAATCGTATATTTATTATTTAATTGTATTTTGCTTCATGCTAACCAGTACACTTGAATCAGTGGCTTCAGACACTGAAAACATTACTGACAGTTTTATTATGCCTCCTTGTCCCCTTTGAATGTTGTGGACTCAAACTTAGGACGTTCTATGGGATGAGCCAAATGCTAGCTAGCTGGCCAGACTGTGTAGCCTACTATGACATGGCGAGGAAAGTATGGGCTGCTTTTGGTTACAGTCGACTTGAGGTTTGATGGCATCCTGGGGAAACAGGTTAAAAACATACACAGCTGGCTAGCTAGCTATGTCTTACCTTTGCCATTATGAAGTACATCCCCCTGCTGTGAGAGTAGCGCCGCGGTTCTGTAACCCACCCAGCTACAAAGAACTGGTCAGCTTCCAGACTTGTGTGTGCTTTTAGGTCAGCACCCGTGTGTGTGTGTGGGGGGGGGGGCACTCCGCTGGTAACAGAGTGGTGAGGACCGTGTGGACTGAACTCGGGCAGACTGGACGGTTTTGCTAGATCCGTGAACACATCGGTAGGAAGAAGGTACGGGTCGCTAGCTAACCCTGCTATCGCTAGCTAACCCTGCTATCGCTAGCTAACCCTGCTATCGCTAGCCATCCCTGCTATCGCTAGCTAACCCTGCTATCGCTAGCTTCTCCACATATCGCTCTTCGTGCCGTCCTACAAGGTGCCTCACTTCACGGGACAACTCCACAACATGACTCTGACTATTGGCAGCCATCACTTCAATGTAAACGATAATCGCTACTCATCCGTCACAATGTTTTGTTTGTTTTTGTTGTTCGCTTTTGAATTTCCCGGTCTATCACTTCCCGCCGTGCGTCATGGCGCAGTCCCCCTCGTCACGTGATAATTGTGACGCGTCTGCAAAGGGTGAGTACAGGCCAGGCCAGAGGTAAAGCTTTGTAGCTTAAACTTCCTGTGTAGCATGCTAACATGTTCCTGTGTCATTGAACTTGTGTAGGGCCAGTGGTGGATCTAGAGACTTTTTCCTGGGGTGGCAAAGGGGTGGCAAGACTGTGTCCCAGAGGTGGCAGCTGCCACCCCTTGCCACCCTGTAGATCCGCCCCTGTGAGGGGGAGGGGGATTCTAAATCGGCGACTTCTGTTTGAGATGAGTTTGGTGCGGGTCTCATTGACCTTCACCATGCATGTACATAAAATATACTTTAAAAACATATTATCTGATTTATAAATGGGGTGGCAAGACTGTGCCCCAGAGGTGGCAGCTGCCACCCCTTGCCACCCTGTAGATCCGCCCCTGTGTAGGGTTGAAGAGCACACAGCACTATTGACCGGAGGACTTTGAGTCTTGTTATTTTAACCTCGTCAGAATAAAAACAGATTGCCTCCACAGGTCTCCTGGTCTGGGCCAGTTCTTCAAACACCACGCATGCGATACCCCACCGGTTACACCTGGTGCCGTCCGACCCACTGCATCGACGATCAGCGCTTGCTGGTCCCGGGAAACAGCTGCTGGCGGCCGGCTCCTCTCTCCTGCTGGCGGCCGGCTCCTCTCTCCCCTCTTCCCGCTATACGGCTCGGGCAACTGCGCTCTCTTGTGGTTGGTTTTGTAAATTGTAAAAGTTTTCCAGCTGAAGGACCGCTGATTAGTGTGCGGAGTCACTGTCACACATTGAGATTATGATATCTGTTATATAACTGTAAGGGTTTTTAGGCTCCGATTTTGTTATGCTCTGCCGTGTGAGGCTCATATGGTTGAACTGCACGTTGCTGCTTATAGTCTGCCTTGAGTTTAAGGTGTTTTTTTCTTTTCTTTTTTTTTCATTTTTCTTGGTTCTGCCAATATTGCTGCTAGTTTGTAATGTCAGAAGAAGAACATTTCGAGGTTCGTAATATGGCTGGTCACAGGCATGATGTCACTCTTGAAGTGGGGAGGGAGAACAAAAGATTGCTCGTAGAGGTAGGTCTGTGTCCCCCAGCGGTCCCAACTACACAGTCCACCAGCCTGTTGTTGTCCCACCATTAACCCCCACTGCTAGTTCCACACCAATTTCCCAATCAGAACCTAAGCCCACACAAGTCATCTCTGTTGAAGCTTTTGGGGATTTGGCTAGACAGATTGGAGATAACATCTCTGCCAGCCTTAGCACTATGTACCAGCCTAGTATTGTCCAGCCTCAGTCTCCTACGAGTCAGTCATCCAGTCACACTGATTTGTCACAGTTGAAGGTCGTTGTACTGTCTGACACCATAGCTCCGCCTTACTTCAGGGGTGACCATGCCGATACATTCTCTGTTCACGAATGGGAGGACATGATGAAATGTTACCTGGATAGGGTTGAATGTGACACTCGTGCTCAAAAATTTGACATGATAATTTCGAGACTAACAGGCAAAGCTAGGGATGTAGTGAAGGTGTCACTCCACAGCCGCCCTGGGCTGCATGCAACTGAACTGCCCACAGCTGTGTTTGACTTACTGAAAGGTCACTTTAGTGAGCTGTCATACTCACACTTGCCCATGAAAGATTTCTATAGCACCATTCCTCGAGCTGATGAGGCTGCCATGGACTACTGGGTTTGCCTTATTAAGTCCATCAATGCTGTTGATGAGTGTCTCTGGAGGCGAGGTAGGTCTGTGGAGGACCCCAGTGCTGAAGTGGTCATGATGTTCATTAATCATTGTCCCGAACCCAGTCTCTCCATGTCATTCCAGCTGAGGGCACCTGAGCAGTAGACCACAGCTGAGGTTCAGGAGTGTCTGTATAGTCACATGAGAAATGTGAGAAAGACGGCAGCCCAATCCCGACACACAGTGGGTTTGTCAGTTTACAGTCAGAGCCCTGTGACTGATTCCTTTCACCTTTACGATCCTGGCATGTCTCAAGCTGCCTCGGTGGCATATCAGCAACAGCCCCCACCTATCTCTCTGCCTGCTTCTACCCTGGCTTGCAGTCAGCCTCGGTCAGACAACATGATGGTGAGCCCATGTAGCCCTGCCTCCTTGTCCATACCTTCCACTGCTGTCTCAGATTCAACTCTATCTACCGAACCTGGTGTTCAACAGGTCGTAACTATGTTTGACAAGGTTCTCTCCCTGTGCAACGCCTCCCATGCAAAGGCCAGGCAGCCATTGCCCAGTCAACTGTCAGCCAGTCCGCCGTCAGGCTGGCCAGCCCCGTAACCAGTAGGGTTCTGAGCCCTTAACATGCAGAGTTTGTTGTTCCAAGGACCACTCAACCCACGCACACTGTAAACTTTATAGATTGTGCCTCAACTGCTTCAGTCCCGGTTATATGAGACACAAGTGCCCGCAGACCTCCCGTTCCGCAGCCATGTCACCCCCTTCTCCCTCCAATGCTGATTTAAACTAGCCCGCCTGTGTCGTGAGAGGGGTAGCATGGGCGGTGCTGGTGACACCCTCAGTGAAGAAGAGGATTTGCAGTCAACCTACGTGAACTGCTGTAGTACTCTTTCTGATGACAAAACAGTGATTGTTGTGGGGTTACATAGCGTGGAAGGAGCTAGCAACCTGTTCTATGCTCCAGTGTCCATTGGGGGCCAGTCTTCTTTGAAGGGGATGCTCGATTCAGGGAGCACGTCATGCATACTCAGTGTAGAGGCAGAGTCCAAGCTTAGAGCCGCTGGTGTTCTCCCGAGTCCTTGGCCTGTGCCCGAGAAGGTGGTCCTTGTTGAAGGCCTGTGGTGGCCTTGCAATACAACCCAGATGTATCTATGACTTGGACATTGAGATTTATGGATCCAAGCTCATTGTGCCGACTTTCCTTGTTCCAGGGCAGAGGGATGAGCTTATCATTGGAAGCAATGTTATCAGGCCCATAATACAGAGGATGAAGTTTGATGAGAAGTACTGGGAGCTTATCTGCTCCAACACCTTGGACCTGGAGTTTGAGCAGTTTCTTCAGTTGCTCATTTGCATTACTCGCTGGACTGGAGCTGAAATGCCCAACAGGGTTGGCACTGTTGGGCTACGACAAGCTGTCACCCTTGCACCACAAGAGGAGTATCTTGTATGGGGAAAATTGCCCAGTAGTGCCCCTGTGTCACCTAGGAGCACTATCATTGTGAAGCCCACCACTTCCTGTTCAGCTCCTAAAGACATCATTATTGGACGGGTTGTGGCACCCATGTGGGGAGATTGCTGGGTCCCGGTGAAGATCCTCAACCCAACGAAAAGACCTGTGACACTGCACCACAATGCAAGAGTGGCAGATGTATTTCCTTGTGTTGCTATGGAGGATCTACGGCTCTCCCAGGGGGTGAGTAGACCACAGGCTGTCTTCAACTCGGATACCACCTTTGTTCCCTCTCAGCTGCTTAAGGGCTGCGGATTGGCAGACATCGACCTTGAAAGCTGCGAAATGTCAGATGAATGGAAACAGCAGCTGGCTGATCTCGTGCTCACTTACCAGGATGTTTTCTCCAAGGACAAGCTGGACTGTGGGGGAGCGAAAGAGTTTGTCTACCGTATTCACCTCACTGATGATTGCTCCTTCCGGCTGGCCTATCACCGTGTCCCTCCAGCACACTATCATAAACTGAGAGAGGTGCTGTTTGAGGTGGTTGAAAGGCATCATCAGTAAGTCAGTCAGTGAATATGCCTCCCCACTGGTCCTAGTTTGGAAGAATTCAGGAGACTTAAGGATCTGCACTGACTTTCACTGGCTTAATGCCAAGACCATCAAGGATGCCCACCCGCTGCCCCACCAGGCCGACTGCCTTGCTGCTCTTGGTGGAAATGTCTTTTTCAGCACCATGGACCTCACATCGGCATTCTACAACATCCCCCTCCATGAGTCTGACAGGCGGTACACGACACCCTTAGGCGCAGACTCCCCCAGGCCTGTGCAACAGTCCTGCATCCTTTATGCGAATGATGATCAGTGTCTTTGGTGACTTAAACTTCTCCAGTCTCCTATGTAATCTAGACGATCTTCTCATCTTTGCTCCATCTGAAGAAGAAAACCTGGAACGTCTGGAGACGGTCTTCTCACGTCTCAGAACCAACAACTTCAAGCTGGCACAGAAGAAGTGCCACTTTCTTCGCAGGTCAGTGAGGTTTCTTGGCCACGTGGTGGACAGCAGTGGTGTCTCAGTCTCAGAGAAAGTGAAGGTCATCTAAGCTTTCAGGAAGGAGGACCTCATGAATGATGGTAGCTGCACTCCATCTTAGCAGAAGGTCAAATCCTTGAGATGGTGCTGTATTACCAGCATTTCATTTCTGGTTGCTCTTCCATCGCAAAACCACTCTACACACTGACTGCAGGGCAGAAGAGGAGAGCTAAAGGTCCCTAAAGGTCTATGCGAAACTGGAAAAACCATCCCTCAACAGAGGAGGAAGTCTGCGACACCACCTATCTCCGACTTACAATGCCTTCCTTTCATCTCTACCCAGGAGACTCAAGAAGCTTAGCCTCTGAGAACAACAGTCGGTCACTAACGGCTCCAACGACTCATGACCACTGAATGGAGCATTAACGAAGTCAAAACTAACACCCCAAACGACCGTCGCTGCTTAACATCGGATCACAAAGAGCCACGCATATCAATAGCTCTGATAACGACGGGCGTTGCTAAACATCAGAACACAAAACAGCCACGCATATCAATACCTCTGATAACGACGGGCGTTGCTACACATCGGAACACAAAGAGCCATGGACATCTATAGCGCTGATAACGACTCCAAAGAGGTTAAATATCTGAGTCTCATCAGCAGCCAGTCAGACTAGCTTGGTCTAGTCAAAAAGGCACGAACTGAGGAAGCCTCTTGGATGAGAGGCGAAACGTCTTCACGGATATATACCAAGTCCAGTTGCACTCGATTCAATTCCTTTGGATAACCATGACCTGGATGAATGAGAACATTCACAGACATTTGAAGATCTGAAAAGCGCACACCTCATCAGTGTGGTGTTGGCACATCCAGACTTTGTTAGGCCTTTTATCCTGTCCACCGATGCTTCCCTTGATGGTCTTGGTGCTGTCCTGTCCCAGGTGCCAGCTGGAGAGGAGAGAGCAAGACCCATTGCTTTTGCAACCAAAACACTCAGTCGCAGTCAAGCCAATTATCCTGCTCACAGGCTGGAGTTCTTGGCTCTTAAATGGGGGATTTGTGATAAGACAACAATCCACTCACATACATCTTAACCAAGCCAAAACTTGACGCCTGTGAGCAGCGTTGGGTCTCCAAACTGGCTCCATATTCCTTTAAGATCAAACACATTCCAGGCAGGTTGAATGTGGTAGCGGACACCCTCAGTAGGGATCCATTTGTGAAGCCTTTGAGAGAGCGACTGCTGTGCGAACCTTATTCTGAGCTGTTGGGCCAGGTCTGTGATGTCGATAATGGATGTGTGCAAGACACCTTCCACCTACCTGCCAGCCACAGTCACTGGGAGGTCCCTCTACCTCTGCCAGCATTGAGGGTTCACTGTCTGAAGGTGACGTCTCCTCTCTTCTCTCCTCTTTGGACGAGTGGGACTCTGCTCCTATGCAGCATGCAGCTTCTCTTGCTGACCACTTCACCACCTTGAAACCTCCTGGTCAGGACTTGTTGCCTACTTTGTCTCTTGCTGACCTTCAGTCACACCAGCAACAGGACCCAGTAATCTCAAGTGTTGTTCATTATGTTGACAGGAAACACAGGCCCTACATGAACGCTGCAGTGAGAGTCAGCCAACTCTGAGAGTCTTTAAACAGTGGGATAAACTCACACTGCTGAACAGCATCCTCTATAGGGTCACAAAGGACCCCTTGACCAAATGGAAGAGCTTTCGGTTTGTTGTGCCCGATTCGCTGAAGGCAGACGCGTTGTCCGGTGTTCATGACCATGCTGGTCATCAAGGTCAGCCCCGCACACTTTCTCTGGCTCGCCAGTGTTCCTTCTGGTATGACATGGAGAAAGATGTCCGCAATCATGTCAAGTGCTGCCATAGATGTGTTCTCAGCAAAACCCCTGAACCTTCTGCAAGGGCCCCACTGGAGAGCATTAAGACCTCCGCTCCTCTG
Source organism: Lampris incognitus (assembly GCF_029633865.1). Classification (NCBI taxonomy): domain Eukaryota; kingdom Metazoa; phylum Chordata; class Actinopteri; order Lampriformes; family Lampridae; genus Lampris; species Lampris incognitus. The sequence goes on along the minus strand of NC_079212.1, from coordinate 150,747,251 downwards.
GAATTTGTTTGCATTGATTTTTGGTCAGCTGAAGACAATAATAACAAGTCTGTGGATGTTCTTGTGATCACCAATCACTTTACAAAGCTGGCACATGCTTTTCCCTGTCAGGACCAGACTGCTAAAAGGGTAGCCAGAAAGCTGTGGGATAACTTTTTCTGCATTTATGGCTCCCCTCAGCACCTCCATTCTGACCAGGGAGCGAACTTCGAAAGTGAGTTGATCACCGAGCTCTTGAAGTTGTCAGGAGTTGACAAGTCCCATACCTCACCCTACCACCCTATGGGGAATGGCGGTACAGAGAGGTTTAACCGCACCCTGGGCAACATGCTGAGATCTTTAGCCTTCCATTCCAAGCAGAAATGGCCCCAGATGATCCAAACCATGATCTTTGTATATAACTGCACTGCTCATGAGACCACCGGATTTGTGCTTTTCTACCTGATGTTTGGGAGAGTCCCTAGGCTGCCGGTCGACCTTCTCTTCAGGAATGTACTCCATGATGTGACAGTGTGTGACTATGATGCTTACGTGAAGTCCCTTTTAGAGGACCCGTACTGTGCCATGGCAGTGGCTCAGAAGAACTGCACAGCTGAGCAGAGACATCAGTGTGACCAGTACAACAACAGGTCAGCCTCTGTCTCTCGGTGACCAGGTCATGCTGGCAAACAAGGGCATCAGAGGGAAACACAAGCTTTCTGACAAGTGGGTGCCTGATGTTTACACCGTGGTGGCCTCAAAACCTCCCCTGCATATCTACCGGATCAGAGATCAGGAGGGAAATGAACGAGTTGTTCACCGGAACCTGCTGCTCCAGGTCAACTTCCTGCCCCTGGATGAAGCCTTGGATGGTGATGCTGCTCCTATGTCCATGCCTGCCTCTAATATAGCCAATGCCCCCCCTACATCTGATTGGCACGAGACTGAGATGTCTGGATTGGACACTGAAGCTGTGACGGGGGAGCCATCCCTTGCTGGTTCCCTCTTGAGTGTAGATGACTGGGATGATGGCTGCACTGCCTCATGGGTCCATGAGCAGTCATCCACTTCTGAGTCCTCTGGTTTGGACCGATCGCCTCCTCCCTCTGTGACGGCCTCCCCTGCTTCTGATGATCCCGCCACTGCTGTGGATTCCCCAACAGCTGCCCCCACTCCTCTACCACAACCATCACCTGGGCGTTCCAATCCGACTCAGGGATCAAATGCAGATGGCCAATTTACTTCATGGTTTAGCAGAGTGATTAGTCCATTTTAGGGGTTGAACTAAGCCCCCATGCTGTTATTCACGTGTGAGTCAGAGTGGCATGCTACTGCCATGTTTGTTTTTCTTTTTTTTAGGGTGTATTCTTAGGCCACTCTTTATGTTGACATGGTATGCTGTGTGAAGCCCAACTTTTTTTTTCTTCAATTTACCCACATTGTTTGGCCTGGGTGTGTGTGACTGCAACATTATGGGCTTTTGTGTAATACATGCAAGAGGGGCTGAAGAGCACATGTCACTATTGACCGGAGGATTTTGATTCTTGTCATTTTAACCTTGTCAGAATAAACGGAGATTGCCTCCAAAGATATCCTGGTCTGGGCCGCAACGCACGCGATGCACCACCGGTTAGATGTGTGTGACGAAAATAATGATAATGAGCTAGATGAATAATCATATGCAGTCTGATTATATTGTAGTTACTTATTTTATTTACTTATTTATTTTAGAAAATAGTTAAGATAAACTTTTTTCCAGAATATTTTCAACTATTTGTCTTACAAGTCGGTCTGCTGTTCATACTGTGATCCACATGCATTAAAAGTTCACCAGAATGCAGGAAATCTGATGTGAGGGTCTACGGACAGGATGTTGTGTTGCTGTAACGCCCCCTGGGGCAAAGTTGTAATTTGAGATATTAGGCTATGCAAATGAAATTGACTTGACTTGAAATTACATGTCTGAAACTCGAATTTTCCTGGAAAAAAAAGTAAAAAGTACAAATGTACAGCGATAAACATAAATCCACTCTACTTATGCTTCTGGACCACAGTCAAAATGTGGCCCTCGCCACGGCCCTGACTGGAACCTCATGCCTTCTAGACTGGACCATATGAAACCGCAATGCTGAGCTGCCCCTTAGCAAGGCGCTAAACTCCCAACCTTGCCACTTCCAGCGTTTACCAGTTGAAGACTACTGTGTAGCTCCAAGGCATGGTGATGCTAATGGATTTTAATCAAAACTTCTCAGAAAAAAAGAAAGGTAATAAAATGGCTGTTGTTTTTTGTTCCCAGTAGGATGTATTCACTGAAAGCTCTTTCTCCACATGTAGCTTATTACCGTTCCTAAACCTATGCTCAAACAAGGAGTGTGACGGGGGGCGTCAGCAGTCATTCTGGAAGCTAGCTCGGGCAGGGCGGGTTGATCACCATGTGCCGCAGACATCACTTCCAATCGCCTATCAAGTTTATAGTAAAAACTTTACAGTGGAAGAAGCCCCTGTATGGAAACTGATGCTACTTGAGTGCATCATTACTAATTTGCATAAAGTTAGCAGAACTTCAAAACCTGCTGTGGGCGCTGGCATCGAGCTGCTCCCTGCTGCCATGGTGTCGACTGCTCCCCCTCACCAGTTAGCATAGAACATGAACGGCTGCCAACTATTCTTGCTGCTGATGAGTCTCTGTGTTTGAGCACAGGGTTAATGGTCTTTCTTTAAGCTAGCCTTGGTTTTCTGATAGACCAGTTACTTTCAGCTGAGATGAGGAAGATCTTACCTTGCCTTCCCTTTCCCGTCCTGACTCCGCCTCTTGCAGCTGGCTCATCTTATTAGACGTCTTCTTGCTCAACCAGGGAGAAACGGGAGTGGTGAGTGGCGCTTAATTCAAGGAGGATGGACTGTTATGGGTTTGCTGGCAGAGCTGGAGAGGTCGCCTGACTTTTTAGGACTTCTACATGCTCTGAGACAGTAGGAGGTGTTAGTGGTCCATCAAAACAGCAGAGAAGAAGCAGAGGCCTAGCTGCGTGCAGTGTTCTGTCATAACTAGAGATGTGCTGTTAGCAGGCAGAATCAATCAGTTTGACATCCAGCTGGTATGTCACCAAGAGGAAATGCACCCACAGTTTCTTTACACAGTAATCAACTTGATATGTGACTGTGGAGTCGCAGACATGGTTTTAACTTTAACAGTCTACAGTCTCAGTCCACAGTGTGCTCACATTCAGAGAGACGTGCTGTCTGCCAACAGAAATATCTCGCAGCGCCACAGGAAAATTGATTCTTAGGACCCACCCTGAGACTCCTCTCTTGAGATGGTTAAGAAGAAACAAGAAGGAACACTCATTTGATGAGAGTGTATTTCCTGTGAAGAAGAGTCTCTTTCATTTCCACTCATGCATTCCTGTAGGTCTAAATCCATCTACTGATCTATCTGTGAACCCGTCCCTCCATCCTCTCTGAAGCCACTGTCCTGTCCAGTCTCAGCTACGTCTCTCCTCAGACAAAGCTCCAGGTGTTTTTTTAAAGTTCTGTAGACCAGCCTGGGTTCTTGACCAGCTAGTAAGTCTCCAGGATTTGGGTTCTGCTTGTCCAGTTGAAGGTTCCTCTGAGAACAGCATGGGAGACTAAAGAGAGAAAGATTGTTGAGAACATAAACGATTATAACATGTTTTGGCTTCCTCTAGTATTTTAAGCTTTTTCGTCAGTGTTTTTGGTGTTCGCGATGTTGTGCCGGTGGTTGCTACAGTGTGGTCGCCATTGGGAGCTGGCTTTATGGAGATGTGTGACACCACTGGCTGATGTCCTCTCCTCATACTCCAGAACATGTGTTCAGAGTGTTCTGGTTGAGCTGGACTTGTGTGTGCAGCCCTGTAACCATCAGCACAATGGATTCAACATCAGATCCTGTGCAGAACTGACTATTTCCTGAGCTTGCAAAGGGTTCTGTGTGTTTCCTTCCTCTCTGACTCGGGATGAACACGGGAAAGATGGAGGAGGGAAAGGTGAGGGGAAGAGCCCAGGAAAAAGAAACAGAAAAAAGGGGGGGGGTATGACTTATGTGTGTGAGTGAGTAAGTGGGGGGGGGGGCAGCTTGTGGTCCACATCTGATTTGCTATTGAAAGGGAACCTGGACTGAATCTGGTTTAGTCCGTCCACACAGAGGACCCAGACGTCCACGACTGGCTTTTTATCACCATGTCCTGTGTCTGAGCTCACCAGAATCCATGTCCATCTGTCACTAATGTTCACACTCACGCCTGACGCTGTTGTCTCCGAACACACAACATGTGACACGTCGCTTGTGTTATTTACATCTTCTGCAAAGATTGTAAGCACCAAGTCATCGTTCTGTCTCTACGTCTGTCACCTCTCACATATCCGGGCTTGTCCGAGACATCTGCTCCTGCTCCTGCTCCTGCTCCTGCTCCTGCTCTGGCCGTGTTTTATTTACTGTTGTAGGAGCTGAAGCTAATTAATCTGCAGCTAATTAAACTGCAGACAGAACGTCCACGACCTCGGAGATCAGACGTGTGACGGTTCTCTGGGAACTAAACACACTTGCGTACATAAGCCAGCGCTGCTTTCAGTGTGAAGGCGTTAACGCTGGAAGCAGCACTGGCGACTCACAGGAAGCGCCTCCACACGCACTCACACCCGCCAGTCTTCACAGAGGACACATGTGGCACCAACAGCCACTGGACACGACCGATCTGCCGCCAGCGGGCTGGGGTGGACCGTGACTGCTCCTTGGACTTGTAGGAGTGTCCCCTGATCCTGCCTGCTCACCACTTCATCCCAGCACAGCAGCCCGAACCAAGCCTGTTGCTAAAGCCCAAGGCCTCCGCAGCTCCGCAGCGCCGCGCCTGGCAGCGCCGCAGCGCCGCAGCGCGGCAGCCCTTACACGTCTGTTGCAGCTCGCTCATCCGCGGGTTCGGTTCCGCGGTGTTTGGGCCTTTAGCGACCCGGCGCTCCGCGGCCACACTGCAGCAACAGCCTCATTAACAGTCCGGTACCGGTCGCTTCCGAAACTCACCCCGCTTTTCCGTTACAGTCCCGGTTCTGAAGGATTGGCCGTCAATTCATCTTCCCCGGTGATCGGTGTGTCCGTCGCGTGCTGTCGGCGACACACCGCCGGCCGGCTCGAGCTCCCGTCAACGTCGCATCGCCGTCACTGCGGCGCGCGCCGCCAGCATCAGGACCGCACTCCTCTCCGGTTGCCGTATCAACGGGGAGGATGACGGCGGCGGCGGCATCCCCGCCTTCCGGGCTGCAGCCAGCGCTTACACAACACCGCCGCGCGACGCGGACTCCAGCAAAGTCCAGAACCACGGAGACGGACGCAAGCGCGCGCTCCCAACACCAATTACCATGCTGTCAGCAGGCTGCACGAGCGCGTGGCTGCGCGGTCCACGAGCAGAAGAAAAAAACAAAGACTGGAAAACTGAGGCCAAGACGCAGACCCGCAGACTGGAAAACTGAGGCCAAGACGCAGACCCGCAGACTGGAACACTGAGGCCAAGACGCAGACCCGCAGACTGGAACACTGAGGCCAAGACGCAGACCCGCAGACTGGAACACTGAGGCCAAGACGCAGACCCGCAGACTTCTCCAAAGCCCCGCCCCCTCGCCCCCCGCCGCCGTGTCTTATCCTCGCTTCACACCGAGACCGGGGGCCGGCCACGCCACGTGGCCTGCAGTCCAGCCAAGTCCGCTTCGTTTCTATCCCAGTTCATGTTTAGTCAACAGGTCGACAGACAACAGGACGCCAGAAGGCTGCCACCTCAGCCCTGCGCTGGAGTCCTCCTCCTCCTCCTCCTCCTCCTCCTCCTCCGCAGCCTTCTGGCGTCCTTCAGGGACCAGCCAGCACTCCAGCTGGCGTTTCATGCGTCAAACACAAAGACAAAAACACATGTCCAAAAACCACAAGAACTACAGGAACACACGTAGCCAAACTAACACACACATCCAACACCAAACACACACATCCAAGCCAACACACACATCCAAACTAACACACACATCCAAACCAACACACACACACACACACACACACACACACACACACACACATCCAACACCAACACACACATCCAAACCAACACACACACACACATCCAAACCAACACACACATCCAAACCAACACACACATCCAACACCAAACACACACATCCAAACCAACACACACATCCAACACCAAACACACACATCCAAACCAACACACACACATCCAAACTAACACACACATCCAAACCAACACACACATCCAACACCAAACACACACACCCAAACCAACACACACACATCCAAACCAACACACACATCCATCCAAACCAACACACACATCCATCCAAACCAACACACACATCCAAACTAACACACACATTCAAACCAACACACACACATTCAAACCAACACACACATCCAAACCAACACACATCCAACGCCAAACACACACATCCAAACCAACACACACACATCCAAACCAACACACACATCCAACACATCCAAACCAACACACACACATCCAAACCAAATAAATAAATAAATAAATAAATAAATAAATAAATACAAATCGAAATTCTCTGCTCAGACACATGACTGATGTTTTTAGTGTGTCTGGGTTTTCTTTGTGTTCTAGTACCATATTCTGGTGATATTGGCTAATCTGTTGTTTGAAAACCTTTGAACAGAATAGAATATAACTTTATTTGTCATTGTACAAGTACAACGACATTTGACAGTGCAGTTCTTGTCAGTGCAAAGATCAGTATAAAAGAACAAAAAACATAAAACACACACACATTCATCTTTATATTCTAATGGGCACCAACATATTGCACAAAACGTCAGGAGTCGAGACTTGGCAGCATTTAGTGCGGTTGTGGATCGGGGAGAGAAGCTGTTCTTTAGTCTGTTTGTCCGAGCTCTTATTATCGTATAACGTCTGCCCGAGGGCAGCAGCTCAAACAGGTGGTGTCCTGGGTGGGATGGGTCCTTGAGGATGCCATGGGCTTTTCTGAGGCAGCGGGAACTGTATAGGTCTTCCAGGGAGGGGAGTGGGCATCCGATAGTCTTCTGGGCGGTGGTGATGACCCTCTGGAGCACTTTCCTCTCTGCTACGAGACACAGTTGCAGTAGGTCAGTGTGCTCTCTCTGGAGCAGCGGTGGAAGGACACAAGCAGTGAGGTGGTTCTTTGTCAAGGTATTAACATAGAAAAAAAGTTTGTTTTTTTTCAAAGTTGGGAAGTTGTTTGTTTAGTTGTTTGTGAAAAAACACCCAGACAACTTTCCACAGGTTGATATGTGTCTTGTCGTACAAGTCAGGGTCCTCTGGGACAGTGTGCTGCAGACAGGCTTGCAGACATGCGGAATGGCTGTTTCCCTGCTGCTTGCTGGAGCTAGTGGTGACCATGACGAGCTGAGGATGCCTCCCCGTCCGGTCAGCCCACTTCACCACAGCGCTCGGCCGCTCCGCCGGCTCACGGCCGCCTGGCGCGCCGGGGCCGGGAGCCATTTCTCAGCACACGCCCACAAAATAACGGACCGGTGTGTATTTATGACAACGTCGCAAGTTACTCGTCGGTGCCTAGGAACTGTTGAACAGAGGGAAAGGGAACAGCGGGCCCTTCGCACAGCAGCCCACTACGCCCAACGTCACTTCCGTAGTCGGCCTGACGTCACTTCCTGAAATTGTCTCAAACCTCGACCTGGCGGCCCCTTCCTGGGAACTTCGCGGGTCAATTTTTGGAGTTTGATTGTCGGAATCCGATTTAAATCGGGGCCATCAGAACCGCAGCCATGGTGAGACTTTACACAGGGTGTCGTTTGCTGTGGTTCCGTTTGTTTTAGTTCATCATTTCGTCGGAGGATGATGGTAAATGTCGGCATATTGACCCGTCTAGCACAACGTAGACACGACGTATTCCTCCGCTGCCACACCGAGCCGTTCGTGTTTCAGGCGGTCCAGCCGTTATTTGGGCCGGTCCACGGCGGTCATGGTGATATTCACTCACGGTGAAAGCGGGGTTTTCATTCGGACGTCCTTCACTCTTACTCCGTGCAGACGCGTCTGGATCTCGGTTGTGGTTTGGCTGTCGGACTATGTAGCCTCTATAGTCTCCAGCACGCTCGATCGGGTAAAAATGGCAATACTGATTTGACTGTTTACTGACTACTACTGAGTACTGACTACTACTGTCTACTGAGTACTACTGTCTACTACTGACTACTTAGTACTACTGTCTACTGACTACTACCGATTACTGACTACTACTGTCTACTGACTACTACTGACTACTTAGTACTACTGATTACTGACTACTACTGTCTACTGAGTACTACTGTCTACTGACTACTTAGTACTACTGATTACTGACTACTACTGAGTACTGAGTACTACTGACTACTTAGTACTACTGACTACTTCTGACTACTGAGTACTACTGTTTACTGAGTACTACTGATTACTGAGTACTACTGATTACTGACTACTACTGAGTACTGACTACTACTGACTACTACTGATTACTGACTACTACTGTCTACTGACTACTACTGATTACTGAGTACTACTGACTACTACTGAGTACTACTGATTACTGACTACTACTGACTACTGATTACTGACTACTTCTGATTACTGAGTACTACTGACTACTGACTAGTTTGTTTGCTGACCATCAGGATGAGCAGCACGGCAGTTTACACCTGGGCCGAGGCGTGCAGGGTGGATGGAGGCTGTGTGGTAGCTCCAGGTCCGCAGTGTCTGCATGGCTTGTTGGCAGTCGTTATAAACGCGGGCCGCTCCGTTAAAAGTCGGCCACTGGATGTGCAAGGCTTCTGTGTGGCTTCGAGTTTAGGGATGCAGCGACATCACCTTTTTACTGCCAATACCGACTCCTGGTACAAACCTCTCAAGTGCGGATATGGAGCAGCAGTCATGTTGATGACTTTTCCTGGAAACTGCAGACTTACACCGTTAGTTTGGGATCAGTGGGCAAAGTACCTGAGATAGAACCAGTTTTGCTGCCACCATTTAAGAAGTACATACTTAGTAATGCCGAAAATGCTTTAAATAGAGCCATTTTGCTTTGATGTATGACATGTTCCTCACGGCTCTGACTGTCAGAATTTAGTGTTGGGTGAAAGATGCTCCATTTTCGACTGGTTTCAGTTTGATATGATACCAGTATCAGCACATCCCTAGATATTTTTGACATACATTCAAATATAAATTTGAACTCTCCCAACATTTCTATTCCAAATATCAAACAGGATTTTTTTTAACTGGTTAAACACTTTAATTGTAGATAAGTTTTAAGAGTAGAATAACACTGTGGTCCAAGGTCAAGGTCCAGTCTGTAGTGCTACTACCCTGTGGTTCTCTTCCAGACGGTGGGGAAGAGCAGTAAGATGCTGCAGCACATCGACTACAGGATGAGGTGCATTCTGCAGGATGGACGCATCTTCATCGGAACCTTCAAGGCTTTTGACAAACACATGAACCTGATTCTCTGTGACTGTGACGAGTTCAGGAAGATCAAGTAAGTTAGTTGAACTCTTAGACAACCTGAGAATCTGATTCTGTTGAAGTCAGATGACTCAGTCTAAACTGTCTGCAGGCCCAAGAACTCGAAGCAGCCAGAGCGTGAGGAGAAAAGGGTTCTGGGATTGGTGTTGCTAAGAGGAGAGAACCTGGTTTCCATGACTGTAGAGGGCCCACCTCCTAAAGATGTAAGTTTGAGCAGACATAACAAAGCATACTGGGAGATTAACCATGATGACCAATCTCCCAATCTCAGTGTCCACTCATAGGGTCACACATTCCCGATAAGTCCGTGAAAGGTCAGGTTTGTCCCACATTAAAACCAACATGTGCCAGAAGGCTCGCTTGCAGACTTTTCATTGCATTGTGATGTTTAACACTAGAACGACCAAGGTGGTCATTTTGACCATTTTGTATTTTCAAAGTTTGATAACTTTGTGGGGGGAAAATATACAGACCTGCCGCTCCCCGAATGCTACTTAAATTGCATATATTTGCATTACAATGAGTTTTGGATCAATTGCACAAAAAAGTTCTGATAAGATCTACCATGACTGGTCAAAATGACCATGTGTAATTTGCATGTCATGGCGCGCAGCATGTCAGTATTTATGACGTGTGTTGGTCGCATCATTTCCTTCACGCCGTTCGTTGCTTTGTCCTAGAAGCACTTGTGTTCTCCAGTGCAGAGAAATAGTCTAAACTTGATTTTTGATTATGTCCAACATGTCTGGGTACAGCCGCCATTTCAGACGCACCATGAATATCACCGGGGCCTTGCAGTATTTACTGACGTTGGACAGTGACCATTTTAAATTGTTTTAAAAAATAGTATTAAAGGTGTTAAAATAGTATTAACAATAGTATTACGGTAGTATTAGGAAAAATAGTATTAAAGATGCTAAAATAGTATTACGGTAGTATTAGGAAAAATAGTATTAAAGATGTTAAAATAGTATTAAAAATAGTATTACAATAGTATTAGGAAAAATAGTATTAAAGATGTTAAAATAGTATTAAAAATAGTATTACGATAGTATTAGGAAAAATGGTATTAAAGATGTTAAAATAGTATTAAAAATAGTATTACAATAGTATTAGGAAAAATAGTATTAAAGATGTTAAAATAGTATTAAAAATAGTATTACGATAGTATTAGGAAAAATGGTATTAAAGATGTTAAAGGGCGGCACGGTGGCACAGTGGTTAGCGCGGTTGCCTCACAGCTAGAAGGTCTTGGGTTAGAACCCCAGGGTAGTCCAACCTTGGGGATCGTCCTGGATCTTCCTCTGGAGTTTGCTGTTCTCCCCGTGTCTGCATGGGTTTCCTCCGGGCGCTCCGGTTTCCTCCCACAGTCCAAAGACATGTAGGTAAGGTGAATCAGCCGTGCTAAATTGCCCGCGTGTGTGTGTGTGGGCCCTGTGTGATGGTCTAGCGGCCTGTCCAGGGTGTCTCCCCGGCTGCTGCCCAGTGACTGCTGGGATAGGCATCCCCGTCACCCTGAGAGCAGGATAAGTGGTTCGGATAATGGATGGATAGATGTTAAAATGTTACTTTTGGTGTCAGTCATTTCTTAACAGACATACTGACACACATATGTAATGCTTTAATATCTCAACTGGTTATTTATCTTGACAGAATATAGAGTTTAAAAACTGGCCGTCATTTTGACCGCCCGTGGTCGTTGTAGGGAAGAGGGAAATCCCAGTCGTTCTAGTGTGAAAGCGAGGACAACGGGAAACCCCGGAAATGTAAAAATGTAAAGTAATGGTGTGTGAGACTTTGCAGTGGAAGTAGCCGGATAGAAATAGACATTTATATGCAAGTACTCAGGAATGTACCATATGAAGTCTGTTTTCACTTTTCAGTTGTTTTGAAGCTCCAACATTATTATTCATAAATGGAAAACAATCAACAAACTGCAAGTAATCAAATGGTAAAGTCGGGCAGGTGTCTCAGTTGTAAAGAACATAAACTCTTAAAGCTGCCATTGTTGGACGCATCGTAGATCCTGGCAGCAGCAACTGGCGTCGACAAAGTAATGTGTGCTGTCACTAAGTGTTGTCCCCTCTCTGATATTTATACCATTCTGAGTCCTTGCACCCATATGCACTCATGCATCTTGCAGCCAGTCATTGTGAGTGGGGGGGACACTGAGTCGGGCCTGTGTGTTCAGCTGTCTCATGTGATCTGTCTCTCTCACACTCTTTCTCTCTCTCGCTCTTCCTAGACTGGCATTGCCCGGGTTCCCTTGGCTGGTGTAGCTGGGGGTCCCGGGGTGGGCAGAGCAGCAGGACGGGGTGTACCTGCAGGGGCCCCGATGCCCCAGGCCCCCGCTGGACTAGCAGGACCTGTAAGGGGAGTCGGCGGGCCTTCTCAGCAGGTAGTGATGGCAACCGATAGCATCATAATAGTATTTTAATTGCAGAGTGATGAGCTGGAGTGAACATGCTAGCATGTGTTGCTACCACAGGTAGCACATTACTATTATGATTAAGCTTCTCCTGATCCTTAATCATAATAGTATTTTAGTTAGAGGGTGATAAGCTGGAGTGAACATGATAGCATGTGTTGCTACCACAGGTAGCACAACCTTAATCATAATAGTATTTTAGTTAGAGGGTGATGAGCTGGAGTGAACATGATAGCATGTGTTGCTACCACAGGTAGCACATTACTATTATGATTAAGCTTCTCCTGATCCTTAATCATAATAGTATTTTAGTTAGAGGGTGATGAGCTGGAGTGAACATGACAGCATGTGTTGCTACCACAGGTAGCACATTACTATTATGATTAAGGTTCTCCTGATCCTTAATCATAATAGTATTTTAGTTAGAGGGTGATAAGCTGGAGTGAACATGACAGCATGTGTTGCTACCACAGGTAGCACATTACTATTATGATTAAGGTTCAGGAGAGCCCTAATCATAATAGTGTTTTAGTTACAGGGTGATGAGCTGGAGTGAACATGACAGCATGTGTTGCTACCACAGGTAGCACATTAATATTATGATTAAGGTTCAGGAGAACCCTAATCATAATAGTATTTTAGTTACAGGGTGATGAGCTGGAGTGAACATGATAGCATGTGTTGCTACCACAGGTAGCACATTACTATTATGATTAAGGTTCAGGAGAACCTTAATCATAATAGTATTTTAGTTACAGGGTGATGAGCTGGAGTGAACATGATAGCATGTGTTGCTACCACAGGTAGCACATTACTATTATGATTAAGGTTCTCCTGATCCTTAATCATAATAGTGTTTTAGTTAGAGGGTGATGAGCTGGAGTGAACATGACAGCATGTGTTGCTACCATAGGTAGCACATTACTATTATGATTAAGGTTCTCCTGAACCTTAATCATAATAGTATTTTAGTTACAGGGTGATGAGCTGGAGTGAACATGATAGCATGTGTTGCTACCACAGGTAGCACATTACTATTATGATTAAGGTTCAGGAGAGCCCTAATCATAATAGTATTTTAGTTAGAGGGTGATGAGCTGGAGTGAACATGATAGCATGTGTTGCTACCACAGGTAGCACAACCTTAATCATAATAGTATTTTAGTTAGAGGGTGATGAGCTGGAGTGAACATGACAGCATGTGTTGCTACCACAGGTAGCACATTACTATTATGATTAAGGTTCTCCTGATCCTTAATCATAATAGTATTTTAGTTAGAGGGTGATAAGCTGGAGTGAACATGACAGCATGTGTTGCTACCACAGGTAGCACATTACTATATGATTAAGGTTCAGGAGAACCCTAATCATAATAGTATTTTAGTTAGAGGGTGATGAGCTGGAGTGAACATGATAGCATGTGTTGCTACCACAGGTAGCACATTACTATTATGATTAAGGTTCAGGAGAACCTTAATCATAATAGTATTTTAGTTACAGGGTGATGAGCTGGAGTGAACATGACAGCATGTGTTGCTACCACAGGTAGCACATTACTATTATGATTAAGGTTCTCCTGAACCTTAATCATAATAGTATTTTAGTTACAGGGTGATGAGCTGGAGTGAACATGAAAGCAACACAGCAGAAAGATCAAAGGCAACATTAATCATACATTAAAAGCAACTGTGAAGAGGTGACTTTTGATTGATCGTTTGATTGATGTTTCCTAGGTGATGACCCCGCAAGGCAGAGGTACGGTTGCTGCAGCGGCAGCAGGAGCTAGCATAGCAGGAGCTCCTACCCAGTATCCTCCTGGCAGGGGAGGACCTCCTCCTCCTATGGGCCGCGGAGCGCCACCTCCTGGTGAGGACACAGTAGGGTTGGGTGTTGTGATTTTTTCACTTGTTGAATGTGGTTCTTAACAAGTCTTGGTTTGATTCTATCATTTGTGGGTTTCTACCACCAGTATAGTGTCAACAATGACACGACATTCATTTTGGTGATAAATACAGAAGACAATGTCCTCCTGCTTTGAAAAATATTTTATGCATATGCATATTCTGTAGATAAGATGTTATTCACGTCTTTGTACATGAAGAAGTGTCAACAGTTAAGAAGGAATGTAAATCCTTAAGGACAAATTCTGTCACTGCTTGGGGACATTCACTCTCCATGTCTATCTGTCAGTCATTCCAACAGTGAATGAAGTTTCTCTACCAGGAGCTTTCTGGAGATGAACTGAAGGTCATATTTAGAGGTCAACCAATGTTTTGTTTTTTGTTTTTTTTAAGATTGATGCCTATTTATTTGTTTATTTAGTTATTGACCAGTTTGCCAGCCTGTCCTCTAGTACCACCTGTCCTGCACATTTTCATTGCAGCCTTGCACAGGTTGGCCTATTTGTGTTTTTCAGCCCTAAACAATGACAGATTTCGCACATCTGGCATAACTAAGTCCTATAATATGATTAACTACAAGCAGGCCTACCTGTTCACCTATAGTACAGTGAAGACCTGCAGGACACAGGGAACTTGTTCTGTGGTGAGAAACGCCGTCTTAGGCAGCTCAGATTTTATTCATTTTGTCATTATGGCTGAGTCATTAAAGCGATATCACACGGGATGGAGTCACAGCTGTGCTGATGTTCAGTATAACAGCACAACCTCCAGGGTGATATTCATGCGTGCAGTGACGGGGACACTGTGCTGTAGGAGATGCCGTCCTTCAGCTGGGACGTTAAATCGAGGTCCTGGCTCACTGTGGTCATTAAAGATCCCTTGGCACCTATGACAAAGAGTAGGGGGTCCCCTGGTGTCATGGCCAAATTCCCAGTCTGGCTCTCGCCATGTGTAATTCACTCAGATTCCTCCCTCTCCACCCCCAGCTGATGTGTGGTGAGTGTTCTGGCCCAAAATGGCTGTGAGTTACCCGCTTCAATGTGAGCGCTTTGAGTGTCTAGATAAAGCACTATATAGATGTAATCCATTATTATTATTATTATTATTATTATTGCATTGCTTTTATACAACAGTTGTACAAATGCCATTCGTTAGTTAACAGGAATAAGCGACACCAGGTTAGGATTTGCTTGTTTATTTAATCATTAATGTGGCTCCAACAACACACACAGTTCTGGGACTGGACATTTTCCTGGACACTAGCTTGCTATTTTGTGTAGGTCTACACATTAGCACAGGCCAGCTACTCTGTGTCATGTATGTACGTTTATCTATATGTTTCCATTTCTTGGTCAGCCAGTGAAAGAGTAGCAGTCGCTTTGATGGCATGTGTGACTCCAGTCTGTTAACTGCGTGATCAGACCTCTCCTATGCTCCATGGATGGTCTCCAGTAACCAATTACCTCACTCTTCCAAGCCGTCCCGGTCTCTGCTCCACCCCTTCTGCCGATCTGCAGAGGGCTGCAGACTACCACATGTCTTCTCCCATACATGTGGAGTTGCCAGCTGCTTCTTTTCACCTGACAGTGAAGCGTTTCACTGGGGGACATAGCGTATATGAGGATCTTTTAGCACCTTTTAGCCATTGTAATCTCCGTTGTGGGTGTATTTCTGGCTTGGTTGTACCAGATCCTATCTCTACTCCTGTAGGCTTCCTCTTTGGCCCGGCGAAGCTGCCTGAGTTTAGCTGAGAACCAGGGCTTGTTGTTGTAAAGGTACAGAAGGGTTTGGTTGGCACACACATGTCCTCACAAAAGCTGATGTAAGATGTCACAGTGTCAGTAAGTTCATCCAGGTCTGTAGCTGCAGCCTCAAAAACGCTCCAGTCAGTGCAGTCGAAGCAGGCCTGGAGCTCCAGTTTTGACTCACTGGTCCATTTCCTCACAGTTTTAACCACAGGCTTTGCAGGTTTTAGTTTCTGCCTGTAGGTTGGGATGAGATGAATCAGACAGTGGTCAGAGAGGTCCAGGGCTGCAGGGGGGACAGAGCGATAGGTGTCCTTTGATACTGTGTAGCAATGATCCAGAGTGTTTTTGTCTCTGGTGGGACATTTAACATGCTGTCTGTATTTTGGCAGTTGGTGGCTGAGGTTTGCTCTGTTAAAATCCCCAAGGATAATGAGCAGGAGGTCTGGATATTTCCAAGCATTATGAGCAGGAGGTCTGGATATTTCCAAGCATAATGAGCAGGGGGTCTGGATATTTGTTCTCTATGTTTGTGTTTGATCAGCAGGTGTGGTCTTTTTTGTTGTTTTTTTTTCCCGGATTTTTTTCTCCCCAATTGTATCCGGCCAGTTTCCCCACTCTTCCGAGCCATCCCGGTCGCTGCTCCACCTCCTCTGCTGATCCGGGGAGGGCTGCAGACTACCACATGCCTCCTCCAATACATGTGGAGTCACCAGCCGCTTCTTTTCACCTGACAGTGAGGAGTTTCACCAGGGGGACGTAGTGCATGGGAGGATCACACTATTCCCCCCAGTTCCCCCTCCCACCCGAACAAGTGCCCCAACCGACCAGAGGAGGCGCTATTGCAGCGACCAGGACACATACCCACATCCTGCTTCCCACCCGTAGACACAGCCAGTTGTGTTTTTTAGGGATGCCCGACCAAGCCGGAGGTAACGCGGGGATTTGAACCAGCGATCCCCGTGTTTGTATGCAATGGAATAGACCACTTCACTACCGGGACGCCCGATAAGTTTTAATCAAGGCAATCTATCTTCCAATTTAAAAGTTGAATTTCTTGCCGAAAGCTACAACAAGACTTAGTTTTTTACATTTTTTAACAACACTTCCAAGAAATAAAACAAAACAAAACAAAACACGCTGTCACAGTTGTGACTGGTGGGATGAAACGGGGTAATTTAGATGTCGGATGTCTGCTATTTATGTTGTGTTACTGTGGCGCGACACTGGAAGTGCTTCTTCCCTTATATAGGCTACTTTTTAAATGTGACAGTAAATTCGTCCATGTCAAGCGATGTGCAACTGTCACATCCTCATACTTCCTTTTATCCTTTACGTTGGCATGGATGTTAAGCAGTACATCCACTAGAGGGCGGTTCAGACTAAAAAGTTTGACAACGAACAGGTGATTGTCTGTCCCTGTGCCCAAGCAAGGGAATGCTGTAGTTATGTTTAAAATGTCTCACCAACTCACACAACCTCTCCCCAGAGTTCAGACATTTTTAAATGTCTTCCTTGTGTATCGCTGGTCTCACTTGAACTATTGGCTGCACCGCCCTACGGTGGTATTGCTCCGTTTCGTCCTTATCCGTGAGCTTTCAGAAAATGTGCACAAATATGAACGAAATGAATGCAAAGTATGAATGAAGACTGTCCGTGTCTGTATTTCACGTTGAGCAGCATGAGACGAAGGTGACGTCCTCTTTTACATTACATGACATGACATTGCATGACATTACAGTCATTTAGCTGACGCTTTTATCCAAAGCGACTTACAATAAGTGCATCATTAAACTTAGGAGATCAGGAGAACTACTAGTCATCAGAGGTCATAAGTGCATCTAAACAAGCATCTAAGAGCAAAACCAGTGCTACAGTAAAAGTGCAAGAAAGAGATTTTTTTGTTTTTTAAATAAGTGAATACAATAAGTGCTAAGAACAAGTAACAGGGTCCTCTTACTGGAAGGGTCAATTTGCTGTTTTGTTGTTTTACTTGTCCAGTCTTTAGGACACACTAACATAACCAGTGAGTATGTTAGTCGGCAGGCCCGAGCAGCTCACTGAAGCGTTTCACCACCTCTTGCTAAAAAGAGCGATACAGTTCAGTTTCTGTGAAAATAACTGAAACAACACGTCTTCAGGGTGCAAGAAATGGATTTTTAACTCGCATTTCTTGGAAATTTGTACCTGGGTCCTCTTGGGGATTATTTATTTGAAATGTAAGCTGTTTCTAATTTTGAATTGCTTTTCCAGGTATGATGGGCCCGCCTCCAGGCATGCGACCTCCAATGGGTCCTCCAATGGGTATGCCTCCTGGCCGTGGAGCACCAATGGGCATGCCTCCCCCTGGAATGAGGCCACCACCCCCCGGCATGAGAGGTAAGGCACTTTCCATGTAAACAGTGCAGACGGTCAGGGGAGGTGGAGGGAATCAGTCCTGGATGGTCATTTGTGAAACGGAGACTCTGCACACAGATCTGATGACCAGCATGTTAACTGGTTCATTGGTCTACAGCGCCTTGCAGAAGTGTTCAACTCCCTTGACAGTCATCGCTCATTTCTGGATTATAGAAGATAGGCACACATCTGTCACTGAACAGTGTTGTTGTGAACCCATAAGCTCTAACAGAAGCTCCCAAAGCCAAAATGAGTTATGTTTCACTGACTTTTTAAAAAAAATGAAAACTAACATATTGTGCTTGCATAAGTGTTCAAAACCCACATATCAGTACTTTGTAGAGTACCCTTTTGCTGCAGTAACAGCCATGACTCTCTTGGGGTAAGTATGTACAAGCTTTGCACATTCCTCTTGGCAGAACTTATACAGGTCTTGTAGGGTGGTGGGATGGTGCCTCTGGACTGCGATTTTCAGTCTGTGCCACAGATTTTCAATGGAGTTGAGGTTCGGACTTTGACTTGGCCACTCCACACTGTTCTCTTTTTGTTGCTGAGCCATGCCAGTGTTGCTTTAGCCTTGTGCTTAGGCTCATCGTCCTGCTGGGAGGTGAACCTCTTGTGATTTTGAGATACTTTATTGATCCCCGTGGGGAAATTATTCCTCTGTGTGTAACTAGGGGTGCGCGGTATATGAGGTAGACAGTATAAATGATATAAACTTGGCCTACGGTAGAGATTTGCACTCTACCGACCAATCGCGATAACGCTTGTTGATGACGTCATCGTATCTGCCTCAGTGTGACAATGGCTTCAAGCACAGAGACCACGGAGCAGGAGGAGCTGGTTAAAAAAAAACGGTGCTACGTCAGTGATTTGGACTTGGTTCAGATTTAAGAAGTCGGATAGTGAGCAGAAAAATGTCATTTGCAAGATGTGTCGAGTGACAGTGCCTGCAAACAAAGGTAACACGAGCAATTTGTTCTACCATCTAAAAACAAAACATGTCCTGGAGTATGAGGAGAGCCAGAGGACGCGCTCGACTCAAAGGCCCAGTCAGTCTCCGAACACAGGAGGGGAGAAAAAAGTTTGCCCTACTACCCAACCGCAGACCTCTATTGCGCAAGCTTTTTCGAAGAGTACTCCCTCTGATAAAAAGAGCAAGCGTTGGACTGACATTACAAAAGCCATTGCGATACACTTATGCAAAGACATGGTCCCTTTCCAAACAGTGGAATGCAGCGGGTTTCAAGACATGATTAAAACCCTTGATCCACGATACGTAGTGCCGAGCCGCAAGTACTTTAATGAGACAGAAATGCCCAAACTGTATGGCCAGCTCCGAGAGAAAGTTGAAAAAGACCTCCGTGAATTAAAGTATTTCGCAACTACTACGGACTTGTGGTCGAGTCGCAGCATGGAGCCTTATATCAGCCTCCCGATCCATTTCATAACTGCTGAGTGGGAACTGGCCAGCCGGTGCTTACAGACTTCATATTTCCCTGATGACCATACGGGTGAAGCGATAGCAGAAGGATTAAAGGATGCGCTGGAGTCATGGGGTCTCAGGGAAGAATCTCAAGTGTGCATAACCACCGACAACGCCGCAAATGTGGTGAAGGCAGTGACTCTGAACGACTGGAACAGGCTGCAGTGCTTCGGTCACAGGCTCCATCTCGCCATTGGTAGGTTAAAACTTCTCTTTGTAAGAGTGTAACATTATAAGCTATTTTAAAGCTATTTTATTTTAATACAGAGATGGCATTAGTGCAACTTGGCATAGCCAACCAGCAAAGTTGTTATTATTGTATGCTGTGTATTATGTTGATTGGGTTATTTGCTGGATGTATTATTTATTTTGTGTGCCCATGCCCCTCTAAAATAGCTCATCAGCCTCCTAGGGTGTCCCGTTTCACATAACTTAATTACAGAACTATTTTTTTGTACCTGCTTTTAGTGACGTGCAAATAAATGAATAAATTGAATTAAATGTAGCCTGATAATATGGACACTGATAAAGATCATTTTAAATTTCACGCCTCCATGGTGCAAAATAATTTTGATTCATTTATTTAATCTGTTATCAGATTACTGTATAATATTTTTATGTTTTGTTGGTAGAGATGTCTGATGCTCTGTGGATGAAACTAAAGTAATAACAACTTTTAACTTTGTTAACAGAGAGAAGTGTGAAAGATCTTCGTGTGGAGCGCGCAATTGGCGTGTGTAAAAGGATTGTGAGTGCCTTTTCAAATACATGGAAAAGGAAGAGAGAATTGGCCACTGCCCAGGCTGAGCTACACCTGCCTCCTCACTGGCTCATCACTGAAACACCAACAAGGTGGGGGTCAGCCAACAGATGATAGAGCGGGTTCTTGAACAGGAGAAGGCCATATCACAGGTCCTGAGAGCAGATAAAAAGACCAGACATCTGGTACCTACTTGGCAGGACATTGATGTTTGGGAATCTGTAAGCAAGACCCTCAGCCCCCTAATGGAGTTCACAGATGCACTGTCCGGGGAAGAATATGTCAGTGTGTCATACCTCAAACCTGTGCTTCATCTGCTAAAAAATAAGAGTTCTTCCTCATTCTGAAGATGACACAGACCTGACAAAACACATGAAGACGGCTGTCCTCCAGTATCTTAATGAGAATTACTCTGACCCTGCTACCAATGACCTGCTGGATATGGCCTCCTTTGTCGATCCACGGTTCAAAGACACATATATAGCTGATGACAGAAGGGAGTACATCAAGACCAGAGCAGCAGCGGAAATTCAGGCACTGCTTGAGATGCAAGCTTTATCTGCCACAGAGTCACCCCCACAAACAAGCACGGCAGCTGCTGGTGGAGTTGAGGAGAGAGAACCTAAGAAGGTGAAACGGAGTCTGGGCAGTTCTTTCAAAAAAGCATCCACTCAGCCTGGCCCAGCTGCTCTCTCTGACAGAGATGCCATTGAAGTGGAGATAAGAAGTTACCTGCAGTCACTGGAGGTTGATGGAGAAGCTTACCCACTAGAGTGGTGGAGGCTGCACCAGGCTAATTTCCCAAGGGTGGCAAGCCTGGCAAAGAAATATCTTTGTATCCCTGCCACCAGTGCCCCATCAGAGAGGGCATTTAGCACTGGTGGCAACATTGTCACATGCCACCGGTCTGCGTTAAAGCCAGAGACTGTGGACAAGCTTGTGTTCCTGGCTAACAATCTATAAAAGAGGATGGGAAGCAAGTGAACACCAAAGTTTAGTGTTTGTGTTTGCAGCTTGATTTTAATTTGAAATATGCTGTTTTTTTTCTTAACTGAAAAGATGCTAAGTGTACTTTAAGTATTTCTTTCTTAAAAAATATCTGCAACTTGAGAAATTTGGTGTTGAGTAACACTTTTGCACTATAGAACAAAAGCCTGTTGTACTTGAAGTAGTGTTATTTAGAGTATCTATTTTATTTTTGTGTTCTTTAAGATGTAGAAAAATTAGTGTTTGGTAACTTTTGCACTATTTTGCATTACAGAAAACAACCTGTTGTACTTGAAGTACAGTTTACAATATCTAGTTTATTGTGTTCTTGAAGTGAGAAATTATTGTTGGCAACCTTTTCACTGTTTTTGCAATTTACATTATAGAAAACCTCTTTTACTTGAAGTACTGTGTACAATATCCACCTTATTTATGTGTTCTTGAAGAAGTGAGCAATTGTTGTTGACACATTTTCACTATTTTGCATTATAGAAAATGGTCTGTTGTACTGTTTTTATTTAAAATATCAGCAATGTTATTTGTGTTCGTTTGCACTATTTTGCACCATAGAGTGCTGAGTTTTAATTTTGAGTTTTGAGATCTGCACAATAAATGTTCTCAAAATTACATTATATCTGTTTTGGGTTTTTTTTTTTTTGGATCAATTTAGCTTTGCTAAGGGACTATATAACTCATTCAGAAACACTTCCATTATAATTTTTACACTTAAGTTTATATTGCGATATATACCGTTACCGTGAAGGGATTCAATATATACCGCGATATGAATTTTAGGTCATATCGCCCAGCCCTACATGTAACCATCCTAGCTGTGTAGCTAGGAGCACGGGCAGCCGCCGTGCAGCACCCAGGGACTAACTCCAGTTTGTCTTGCCATGCCTCGGCCAGGGACACAGACAGCAGTATTAACCCTAACATGCATGTCTTTTTTTCCAAACTTAGTTTTTATTTCAATTTCAACAACTTATACAACCCAATTCACAATTTTGCCTGCTGTTTTTTCCATTTTTTTCAGCTGTGCCTATATGGTTTACAGACAATTTAACAAAAGAGAGTTAAAAAAAACTTTACTTCAGCTTGAAGTGTTAGTTGTAACAGAGGTATAAATTAAAGAGATGAATCATTAAAAAAAGAAAGGAGGGGAGGGGAGTTGTGTATGAATGTGTGTAGTGGTATGGTTGCATGTACAGTGCATCCGGAAAGTATTCACACCCCTTCACTTTCCCCACATTTTGTTATTTTACAGCCTTATTCCAAAATGGATTAAATTCCTTTTCTTTTCTCATCAATCTACACACAATACCCCATAATGACAAAGTGAAAAAAGGTTCTATAGAAATTTTTGCAAATGTATTAAAAATGAAAAACTGAAATATTGCATGTACATAAGTATTCACACCCTTTACTCAGTACTTGGTTGAGGCACCCTTGGCAGCGATTACAGCCTCAAGTCTTCTTGGGTATGAAGCTACAAGCTTAGCACACCTATATTTGGGGTATTTCTCCCATTCTTCTCTGTAAGGTTAGATGGGGAGTGTCGCTGCACAGCTATTTTCAGTTTTTTCCAGAGATGTTCAATGGGTTTCAAGTCTGGGCTCTGGCTGGGCCACTCAAGGACATTCACAGACTCGTCCTGAAGCCACTCCTTCGTTGTCTTGGCTGTGTGCTTAGGGTCGTTGTAGTGTTGAAAGGTAAACCTTCGCCCCAGTCTGAGGTCCTGAGTGCTCTGGAGCAGGTTTTCATCAAGGATCTCTCTGTACTTTGCTCCATTCATCTTTGTGTGTGGGAGGAGTGGGGACCTGTCTGAGGTCAAAGGAGGACAGAAGAGACAGGAAGTCAGTCGCTTGGGTTTTTGTCAGTAAGGATATTCATGTCTCACCATCAGGAATGGCTGAGAGTAACATGTTTAGTTCGATTACAAAGTTCCCCAGTTGACACCCTGGTGGGCAGTATATGACAACCACAAACAGCTTACTAGGAGAAGTAACCATGCTTGGATTGTATTCAAAGGAGGAATTGTTGCTCTTTGGAAATGAGGACACTCGTACCGCCACCACGCCCAACAGAACGGGGTGTGTGTTAGAAAGCAGAGTCAACAGAGAGTGCAGCCGGTGTGACGGTATTTTCTGGATGTATCCAGGTTTCGGTCAGGGCTAGTACCTGAATGTCTGACAGATTAGCAAGTGCTCGGGTGAAGGAGGCGTGAGTAGAGGAGGCTGTCCTGAGTGAATAGAGGTTCTCAGGGTTGCATTGTCTGCGACAGATGGGGTAACGGTGTTGACAGGGATGTCTTCGTAGCACATGGTAGGGTGAGGCAGGCAACGAGAGAAAAAGGACTCAGTGTCCTTGCTCAATGGTAGACTCGCACGTCTTTACCCAGTTCAGTCTTAACACAATGAGGTCTGACGCAGCTGTGTGTTTAAATACCAGGAAGTACCACACCTGAACCCACCCCCTTCTGATTTTCACAACAAAGGAAGCAATAGAGGGCGCGACCCATGTCAGCTGACCCAGCTATGGATGGTCAGAGTGAAACTAGCAAGTGCTCAGCCCAACAAAGCCTGATAACGGCCTAAATGCGCATCAAAACTCAAAACCAGTTTTGAATCATTTACCAAACGACTGCGGTGTCCCGTGTTCAAGATCAGAGCTTGTTGTGCACTTTCTTAATAAAAAGTCAGGGAAACTGAACTTGCTTTGGGAAATGCTGCTAGAGCTTGTTGTTCAGGAACAGATGTGTGAGTACCTTTTATAATCCAGAATGAGTGGTGACTGTCAAGGGGGCTGAACACGTCTGCAAACCGCACTCTGTGAAGTGCACCATACAACATGCGGCGCCAGCTTCCAGTTTCTTCACTGATGGTCTAACTTGTGTATTGTCTTCCCCAGGACCCCCCCCACCTGGAATGAGACCTCCTCGTCCTTGACCTAATACAGACACACACTTCACCTGTCAACCTTGGATGTTGTATAGTTTTAAATGTTTTGTAATTTCTTCTGGTTTTTTTTTTTAATAAAGTTTCCCTTGGATGTTTTGACTCCGAAGTGATCTGATTTATCATGACCTCGATGTGTGTGATGAACTGTCTGTTCAGTTTCATGTTAAAATACAGAGAAATATTAAATTCTCATGTCAATTGGCCGTACTAAATTGCCCCTAGGTGTGTGTGTGTGTGTCAGCCCTGGGATGGTCTGGTGGCCTGTCCAGGGTGTCTCCCCACCTGCTGCCCAATGACTTCTGGGATAGACTCCAGCATCCCGCGACCCTGGTTGGGCTGGACGGCTTGGATAATGGATGGATGGAACCCCACCAGAGCAGATAAACTGGTGTGAAGAAAATCCATTCAGGTCTCATATGCATGGATGGGGTTTTGAATTCTTGAAAATGGAAGAAATAACTAACTGCATGGACCAAAACAAGATTGCTGTGGGAATATTTATAGACCTAAACAAAAGCTTTTGACACTACTGACCACAACAGACTGATGGTCGATTTGGAAAGGGGTGGTACAGAACTGGTTAAGAAGCTATTTAAGAGATGACAGGTGAACATAAATCATCATGCATAGATATTACATGTGGTGTACCCCAGGGCTCGATTTTAGGTCCAAACCTGTTCATTCTGTACTTTCGTGATATATGCAAGATATCAAACCTATTGAGATGTGTTCTGTTTGCTGATGACACGAATGTCTTTTGTTCTGGTCTACAACACCAACCTACAGCCATTATGTATACTACACAAACGAGCCATGAGGACAGTTAATGATGTAGGATATGGTGAACACAACAAGCTGTTTTAATCAAGTGTGTTGAAGTTCAGGGATTTAGTAGAATTTAACACAACACAAATAATGTTCACATAGAGAAACACTTTACTACCCAGTAATACACACAACATAAACTCACACAGAGAAACTCTGTACTACCCAGTAATACACACAACATGTACTCACACAGAGAAACACTGTACTACCCAGTAATACACACAACATATACTCACACAGAGAAACACACTACTACCCAGTAATACACACAACATATACTCACACAGAGAAACACTGTACTACCCAGTAATACACACAACATGTACTCACACAGAGAAACACTGTACTACCTAGTAATACACACAACATGTACTCACACAGAGAAACACTGTACTACCCAGTAATACACACAACATATACTCACACAGAGAAACACACTACTACCCAGTAATACACACAACATGTACTCACACAGAGAAACACACTACTACCCAGTAATACACACAACATATACTCACACAGAGAAACACACTACTACCCAGTAATACACACAACATATACTCACACAGAGAAACACTTTACTACCCAGTAATACACACATGTACTCACACAGAGAAACACTGTACTACCCAGTAATACACACAACATATACTCACACAGAGAAACACACTACTACCCAGTAATACACACAACATATACTCACACAGAGAAACACTGTACTACCCAGTAATACACACAACATGTACTCACACAGAGAAACACTGTACTACCTAGTAATACACACATGTACTCACACAGAGAAACACTGTACTACCCAGTAATACACACAACATATACTCACACAGAGAAACACACTACTACCCAGTAATACACACAACATGTACTCACACAGAGAAACACACTACTACCCAGTAATACACACAACATATACTACCCAGTAATACACACAACATATACTACCCAGTAATACACACAACATGTACTACCCAGTAATACACACAACATATACTACCCAGTAATACACACAACATGTACTCACACAGAGAAACACTGTACTACCCAGTAATACACACAACATGTACTCACACAGAGAAACACTGTACTACCCAGTAATACACACAACATATACTCACACAGAGAAACACTGTACTACCCAGTAATACACACATGTACTCAGACAGAGAAACACTGTACTACCCAGTAATACACACAACATATACTCACACAGAGAAACACACTACTACCCAGTAATACACACAACATATACTCACACAGAGAAACACTGTACTACCCAGTAATACACACAACATGTACTCACACAGAGAAACACTGTACTACCCAGTAATACACACAACATGTACTCACACAGAGAAACACACTACTACCCAGTAATACACACAACATATACTCACACAGAGAAACACTTTACTACCCAGTAATACACACAACATGTACTCACACAGAGAAACACTGTACTACCCAGTAATACACACAACATATACTCACACAGAGAAACACACTACTACCCAGTAATACACACAACATATACTCACACAGAGAAACACTGTACTACCCAGTAATACACACAACATGTACTCACACAGAGAAACACTGTACTACCTAGTAATACACACAACATGTACTCACACAGAGAAACACTGTACTACCCAGTAATACACACAACATATACTCACACAGAGAAACACACTACTACCCAGTAATACACACAACATGTACTCACACAGAGAAACACACTACTACCCAGTAATACACACAACATATACTACCCAGTAATACACACAACATATACTACCCAGTAATACACACAACATGTACTACCCAGTAATACACACAACATATACTACCCAGTAATACACACAACATGTACTCACACAGAGAAACACTGTACTACCCAGTAATACACACAACATGTACTCACACAGAGAAACACTGTACTACCCAGTAATACACACAACATATACTCACACAGAGAAACACTGTACTACCCAGTAATACACACAACATGTACTCACACAGAGAAACACTGTACTACCCAGTAATACACACATGTACTCACACAGAGAAACACTGTACTACCCAGTAATACACACAACATATACTCACACAGAGAAACACACTACTACCCAGTAATACACACAGCATATACTACCCAGTAATACACACAACATATACTCACACAGAGAAACACACTACTACCCAGTAATACACACAACATGTACTCACACAGAGAAACACACTACTACCCAGTAATACACACAACATATACTCACGCAAAGAAACACTGTACTACCCAGTAATACACACAACATATACTACCCAGTAATACACAGAACATGTACTCACACAGAGAAACACACTACTACCCAGTAATACACACAACATGTACTCACACAGAGAAACACACTACTACCCAGTAATACACCCAACATATACTCACACAGAGAAACACACTACTACCCAGTAATACACACAACATATACTACCCAGTAATACACACAACATATACTCACACAGAGAAACACTGTACTACCCAGTAATACACACAACATATACTCACACAGAGAAACACTGTACTACCCAGTAATACACACAACATATACTCACACAGAGAAACACACTACTACCCAGTAATACACACAACATATACTCACACAGAGAAACACACTACTACCCAGTAATACACACAACATATACTACCCAGTAATACACACAACATATACTCACACAGAGAAACACTGTACTACCCAGTAATACACACAACATGTACTCACACAGAGAAACACTGTACTACCCAGTAATACACACAACATGTACTCACACAGAGAAACACTGTACTACCCAGTAATACACACAACATGTACTCACACAGAGAAACACACTACTACCCAGTAATACACACAACATGTACTCAAACAGAGAAACACACTACTACCCAATAATACACACAACATGTACTCACACAGAGAAACACACTACTACCCAGTAATACACACATGTACTCACACAGAGAAACACACTACTACCCAGTAATACACACATGTACTCACACAGAGAAACACACTACTACCCAGTAATACACAGAACATATACTCACACAGAGAAACACTGTACTACCCAGTAATACACACAACATGTACTCACACAGAGAAACACACTACTACCCAGTAATACACACAACATGTACTCACACAGAGAAACACTGTACTACCCAGTAATACACACAACATGTACTCACACAGAGAAACACTGTACTACCCAGTAATACACACAACATGTACTCACACAGAGAAACACACTACTACCCAGTAATACACACAACATGTACTCACACAGAGAAACACACTACTACCCAGTAATACACACAACATGTACTCACACAGAGAAACACTGTACTAGCCAGTAATACACACAACATGTACTACCCAGTAATACACACAACATATACTACCCAGTAATACACACAACATGTACTCACACAGAGAAACACTGTACTACCCAGTAATACACACAACATATACTCACACAGAGAAACACTGTACTACCCAGTAATACACACAACATGTACTCACACAGAGAAACACTGTACTACCCAGTAATACACACAACATATACTCACACAGAGAAACACACTACTACCCAGTAATACACACAACATATACTCACACAGAGAAACACACTACTACCCAGTAATACACACAACATGTACTCACACAGAGAAACACACTACTACCCAGTAATACACACAACATATACTCACACAGAGAAACACACTACTACCCAGTAATACACACAACATGTACTCACACAGAGAAACACACTACTACCCAGTAATACACACAACATGTACTCACACAGAGAAACACACTACTACCCAGTAATACACACAACATGTACTCACACAGAGAAACACTGTACTAGCCAGTAATACACACAACATGTACTACCCAGTAATACACACAACATATACTACCCAGTAATACACACAACATGTACTCACACAGAGAAACACTGTACTACCCAGTAATACACACAACATATACTCACACAGAGAAACACTGTACTACCCAGTAATACACACAACATGTACTCACACAGAGAAACACTGTACTACCCAGTAATACACACAACATGTACTCACACAGAGAAACACACTACTACCCAGTAATACACACAACATATACTCACACAGAGAAACACACTACTACCCAGTAATACACACAACATGTACTCACACAGAGAAACACACAACTACCCAGTAATACACGCAACATATACTCACACAGAGAAACACTGTACTACCCAGTAATACACACAGCATATACTACCCAGTAATACACACAACATATACTCACACAGAGAAACCCACTACTACCCAGTAATACACACAACATGTACTCACACAGAGAAACACACTACTACCCAGTAATACACACAACATATACTACCCAGTAATACACACAACATGTACTCACACAGAGAAACACTGTACTACCCAGTAATACACACAACATGTACTCACACAGAGAAACACACTACTACCCAGTAATACACACAACATATACTCACACAGAGAAACACTGTACTACCCAGTAATACACACAACATATACTCACACAGAGAAACACTGTACTACCCAGTAATACACACAACATATACTCACACAGAGAAACACTGTACTACCCAGTAATACACACAACATATACTCACACAGAGAAACACACTACTACCCAGTAATACACACAACATATACTACCCAGTAATACACACAACATATACTCACACAGAGAAACACTGTACTACCCAGTAATACACACAACATGTACTCACACAGAGAAACACTGTACTACCCAGTAATACACACAACATGTACTCACACAGAGAAACACTGTACTACCCAGTAATACACACAACATGTACTCACACAGAGAAACACACTACTACCCAGTAATACACACAACATATACTACCCAGTAATACACACAACATATACTACCCAGTAATACACACAACATGTACTCAGACAGAGAAACACACTACTACCCAGTAATACACACAACATATACTCACACAGAGAAACACTGTACTACCCAGTAATACACACAACATGTACTCACACAGAGAAACACACTACTACCCAGTAATACACAGAACATATACTCACACAGAGAAACACTGTACTACCCAGTAATACACACAACATGTACTCACACAGAGAAACACACTACTACCCAGTAATAAACACAACATGTACTCACACAGAAAAACACACTACTACCCAGTAATACACACAACATGTACTCACACAGAGAAACACACTACTACCCAGTAATACACACAACATGTACTCACACAGAGAAACACACTACTACCCAGTAATACACACAACATGTACTCACACAGAGAAACACTGTACTAGCCAGTAATACACACAACATGTACTACCCAGTAATACACACAACATATACTACCCAGTAATACACACAACATGTACTCACACAGAGAAACACTGTACTACCCAGTAATACACACAACATATACTCACACAGAGAAACACTGTACTACCCAGTAATACACACAACATGTACTCACACAGAGAAACACTGTACTACCCAGTAATACACACAACATATACTCACACAGAGAAACACACTACTACCCAGTAATACACACAACATATACTCACACAGAGAAACACACTACTACCCAGTAATACACACAACATGTACTCACACAGAGAAACACACAACTACCCAGTAATACACGCAACATATACTCACACAGAGAAACACTGTACTACCCAGTAATACACACAACATATACTCACACAGAGAAACACACTACTACCCAGTAATACACACAACATATACTCACACAGAGAAACACACTACTACCCAGTAATACACGCAACATATACTCACACAGAGAAACACTGTACTACCCAGTAATACACACAACATATACTCACACAGAGAAACACACTACTACCCAGTAATACACACAACATATACTCACACAGAGAAACACTGTACTACCTAGTAATACACACAACATATACTCACACAGAGAAACACACTACTACCCAGTAATACACACAACATATACTCACACAGAGAAACACTGTACTACCCAGTAATACACACAACATATACTCACACAGAGAAACACTGTACTACCCAGTAATACACACAACATATACTCACACAGAGAAACACACTACTACCCAGTAATACACACAACATATACTCACACAGAGAAACACTGTACTACCCAGTAATACACACAACATATACTCACACAGAGAAACACACTACTACCCAGTAATACACACAACATGTACTCACACAGAGAAACACACTACTACCCAGTAATACACACAACATATACTCACACAGAGAAACACACTACTACCCAGTAATACACACAACATGTACTCACACAGAGAAACACTGTACTACCCAGTAATACACACAACATGTACTCACACAGAGAAACACTGTACTACCCAGTAATACACACAACATGTACTCACACAGAGAAGGGGATAACTTCCACTACTGCTGCTGCCATGTGCGGCTGCTCCCGTTAGGGGGCGCTACAGCGGATCATCCGTTTCCATCTCTTCCTGTCCTCTGCATCTTCCTCTGTCACACCAGCCACCTGCATGTCCTCCCTCACCACATCCATAAACCTCCTCTTTGGCCTTCCTCTTCTCCTCTTCCCTGGCAGCTCCATATTCACCATCCTCCTCCCAATGTAATAATCATAATAATAATAACAATAATAATAACAACAACAACAATTATAATATTAACAACAACAACAACAACAATGATAACAATAATAACAACAATTATAATATTAACAATAATAATAATAATAATATCAATAATAATAATAACAACAACAACAACAACAATAATGATAATAGTAATGATAATAGTAATGATAATAATGATAATAGTAATGATAATAGTAATGATAACAACAAGAATAATGATAATAGTAATGATAATAATGATAATAATGATAATAGTAATGATAATAATGATAATAGTAATGATAATGATAATATTAATGATAACAACAACAAGAATAATGATAATAGTAATGATAATAATGATAATAGTAATGATAATAATGATAATAGTCATGATAATAATGATAATAGTAATGATAATAATAATAATGATAATAGTAATGATAATAATGATAATAGTAATGATAATAATGATAATAGTAATGATAATATTAATGATAACAACAACAAGAATAATGATAATAGTAATGATAATAATGATAATAGTAATGATAATAATGATAATAGTCATGATAATAATGATAATAGTAATGATAATAATAATAATGATAATAGTAATGATAATAATGATAATAGTAATGATAATAATGATAATAGTAATGATAATAGTAATGATAACAACAACAAGAATAATAATAATAGTAATGATAATAATGATAATAATGACAAGTAGACCTGCCAGCAGGCATTAACGGGGTCCGAGCCCCCATGTATGTAAGTCGGGTCCGGCTGTGTGTAGGAGCCTCGCTAGTGGACTGCGTGCTTATTAGTGGATGCAGGTCTCAGTCCTGAAGAGGGACGGTGGTCGTAAAGCTGTCCGTCAAGATGGTGTATGAGTATGCTTGTGAACACAGCGCACAACTATTGATCATGTATGAAGTGAAGAAAGGATTATTGATGAACCCGGAGCAGGTTCTTAACATGGTGTGGGGTGGGGCTGGGAGAAAACAACATATTTGTCCAAGAGAACATAATGACACGTAGGGACGAGGTGGGGAAGCTGAGCAGTATTAGGCTGTAGCACCTGTACTTGTCAGCAATGTTGAGAGCTAAGTGCTGAGCAGTAAAAGTGTTAGAGTGTAGAGCCGAAGTAACGGAGAAGACCGTAGGTTCACACTTTAGCCGTGTAGGCAACTTTCTTTAATCCACGGTAAATCAGCGAGACAAACAAAAACCCCAGCTCGACTGAGCGGAGGTGGCAAGAATAACCAGAAAACTGGCTGGACAACCATAACTTAACCCTGCGTTAACCTGCCAGGGCAACCATGACTTAACCCTTAGTTCCTGGGTTGAATTCTGTCCCCAATACGTGTCCACCACATGAGCCCCCCCAGAATTCGCCCTAGTAATCGAAGTCAGGCAGGCGCGGGTGGACGACAGGCCGTCCGCGGCGGCTCCGGATAACAGGGGCCGGAGTGTCTCTGGGAGGCATTGACGCGGGCCTGTGGAGGTCGGCCTGAGGAGCAGACGAGGCAGCTCGGGCCTCCACGGGGGGAGGAGGCGGAGCCGGGGGACGACCGCGACGAGGAGGTTGGGCTAACTCCAACGGCTGCGTCAAGTCCAGGTGTGCGGGTTTAACTCGGTCCACTGAAACATGCTCGGCCGTGCCCCCAAAATCCACCACCAGGTGCTTAGTTCCCCGTTCCAGGACGCGGAAGGGGCCGTCATAAGGGGGTTGCAGAGGGGGGCGGTGTGCGTCGTGACGGATGAACACGTAGTCCGCTGACTGCAGACCTGGGGGCACCTGGGACACCGGAGCGCCGTGTTGGGCGGTAGGGACGGGTGTGAAAGCTCTGACCCCGTCCAGCAAGGAGGCTCGTTGGTCCACAGCTGACCAGGGACGCGTTGCATTGGGCATGAAATCGCCTGGGACTCGCAGCGGCGTGCCGTACACCAGCTCCGCAGAGGAGGCTTGTAGGTCTTCCTTCGGGGCGGTCCGCAGGCCCAGCATGACCCATGGGAGCTTGTCAACCCAGTTGCAGTCCTTGAGAGTAGCCCGAAGCGCAGCCTTCATGGACCGGTGGAAGCGCTCACATAGGCCGTTCGCCTGAGGGTGGTAGGCGGTAGTGCGATGAAGCTTGACGCCCAGAGCCTCACCCACAGCATTCCATAGCTCTGAGGTAAACTGTGGCCCACGGTCAGATGAAAGGTCGGAAGGCGTACCGAAACGTGAGACCCACGACCCAATAAAAGCCCGGGCCACATCAGCAGACGTCGTGGATGCCAGGGGAACAGCTTCAGGCCAGCGCGTAGTCCTGTCCACCACAGTGAAGAGGTAGGTGAACCCATGGGAGGGGGGTAGGGGACCAACCAGGTCGACGTGGACATGGTCAAATCGTCTCTCCGGCACTGCGAAGCGTTCCAGGGGCGCCTTAATGTGGCGGTGTATCTTAGCCCGCTGACAGGCAACACACGAGTCGGCCCACGCTTTCACGTCTCTCTTAAGTCCCTCCCACACAAACTTAGCAGAGGTCAGGCGCACGGATGGCTTACCGCCTGGATGAGAGAGGCCGTGCACAGCTTCAAATACGGGGCGTCTCCAGCTGTGCGGGACGATGGGCCTGGGCTGTCCTGTGGAGACGTCACACAGGAGGGTGACACCTGTGTCGCTGAAAGGAACGTCCTGCAGGCGGAGCCCCGTGTCGGAGGCCCGGAGACGGAGGATGCTCGGGTCCGTGGCCTGGTCAGCAGCCATCTGTGCATAGTCAAGGCCTAGGTGGACCGCTCCAATCACTGCCCTAGACAGGCAGTCAGCTACCTGGTTAGACTTACCAGCGACGTGCTGGATGTCGGTAGTGAATTCCGAAATGTAGGAGAGTTGTCGCTGCTGGCGAGCGGACCATGGCTCGGCCGTCTTGGACATGGCAAACGTGAGGGGCTTGTGGTCCACGTACGCAGTAAACTCGCGGCCCTCTAGCAGGAAACGGAAATGCCGGACGGCGAGCCAGAGACCGAGGAGTTCCCTGTCAAAAGTACTATACTTGCGCTCTCGGGGTGTAAGCTGGCGACTGAAAAAGGCCAAAGGCTGCCAAGCCCCCCCCACCCACTGTTCGTGAACCGCACCAACAGCATAGTCCGATGCATCCGTGGTTATGGAAATAGGCGCTGTAGGTGAAGGATGCGCTAGCAGGGTAGCCTGGGAGAGCGCAGCTTTAGTCTCGGTGAACGCACGGTCCCGCTCTGCTGTCCAGTCGACCGCCTGGTTGGGGGACATGCCTTTCAGCGCCTCGTACAGTGGCCGGATGTTAAAGGCGGCTCGGGGAATGAAGCGGTGGTAGAATGTCACCATCCCGATGAACTCCCTGAGCGCACGAGCTGTTTGGGGGCGCGGAAAGGCCGCCACCGCTTCCACCTTTGAGGGCAGGGGGACTGCCCCGTCCCCAGTGATGCGGTGCCCGAGGAAATCCATGGCTGTCAGCCCGAACCGGCACTTCGCCGGGTTGACAATCAGCCCATGCTGGCTGAGGCGTGTGAAGAGGGCGTGAAGATGGGACAGGTGTTCTTCCTTGGAGGCGCTGGCGATGAGTATGTCGTCCAAATAGACGAAGATGAAAGGAAGGCCACGGAGCACTGAATCCATCAGCCGCTGAAAGGACTGGGCCGCGTTTTTGAGTCCAAATGGCATTCGTAGGAATTCAAATAGGCCGAATGGGGTTGTCACCGCTGTCTTGGGGATGTCTGAGGGGTGCACGGGAACTTGATGATAACCACGGACCAGGTCGACTTTTGAGAAGACGCATTTGCCAGACAGGTTTGCAGAAAAGTCCTGGATATGCGGGACAGGATAGCGGTCAGGCGTGGTGGCGTCATTTAGTCGGCGGTAGTCCCCGCATGGGCGCCAACCTCCATCAGGCTTAGCGACGATGTGGAGTGGGGACGCCCACGGGCTGTCAGAGCGGCGGATGATCCCCATGCGTTCCAGGTGCTCGAACTCAGACTTGGCAATGGCGAGTTTGGCGGGGTCGAGACGCCTGGCTCTGGCGTAGACCGGGGGCCCCTTCGTAGCAATGTGATGCTCCACCCCATGCTTAGCGGTGGGTGCAGAGAAGGTAGGCTGGGTGAGGTCAGGGAACTCAGCGAGGAGGCGGGTGAACTTGTCTGCCTCTGAGAGAGAGTTGGCTAGACCTGCATAGGCCGCTTCCCTCCGCGTACATGCGAAGGAGGAGAAGGTTAAGGCATCGACCAGACGGCTGTTCTGAATGTCCACTAGTAAACCGTAAGCGCACAAAAAATCAGCTCCGAGGAGGGGAAGCGTTACATTGGCCATGACGAACTCCCACGTGAAACGTTGTCCACCAAAACACAGTTCTACAGACCGCACGCCGTAGGTGTGGATAGGGCTGCCGTCAGCCGTCGCCAACTGGGGGCCCCGCTCCCCGCCCATGATGTCGACGTCAGTAGCAGGGAGCACGCTTCTCTGTGCGCCCGTGTCACAAAGAAATCGCCGACCGGAGATGGTGTCGAGGATGAAGAGTAGCCTGCTCGTGTCGCCAACACTCATGGCCACTACTGAGTGTTGGCCCTCTCGTTTCCCGTCGGCCTGTAGTTGCAGGGGGAACGGCACCGTTTAGCTTTCGCACCACATCGAGCGTGGTACATACAGAGTCCAGAGGGCTTGTAGCGGTCTGATGCTGTGGCGCCACCGTCGGGCCACGCCCGCGATGTCGGCGGGGGGCCAGTGAAGGTAGGAGCCAGCACCCCGGCATGGGAGGAACGTTGTGTAGCGACGAAGAATCGGTCAGCCTCCTTTGCCCGCTCACGGGGATCAGTGATGGTGGAGTTAGCGAGCGCAGTCTGGACGTGGGGCGGCATGTTGCGCAGAAACAGCTCCATAAACAGGAAACATGGCTTTTCTTGACCCAGTAGGTTTAACATCCTGCTCATTAGCTCCGATGGTTTGCCATCTCCCAAGCCCTGAATTGCGAAGAGGCGACGTGCTCTCTCCGTTGCAGACAGTTCAAAAGTTTCAAGGAGGAGATGTTTAAGTGCGGCGTATTTACCATCGGCCGGTGGGTTGGTTATGAAACCGCTTATCCTGGAAGCCGTAGCGCCCCCCAGCGCTGCCACTACGTAGTAGCACCTGGTCTCGTCTGCTGTTATGTCTCTGAGCGCGAACTGTGCCTCAGCCTGTGTGAACCATGTAGCCGCGGAAGACTCCCAAAACTCCGGCAGTTTAATTGCAACGGCGTTCGTAGCCATAATGTGTGTGGTTTCAGAAAACTTATCCGAAAACCGACATCGGGGTCAACAGTGTAGAGCCGAAGGAACGGAGAAGACCGTAGGTTCACACTGTAGCCGTGTAGGCAACTTTCTTTAATCCACGGTAAATCAGAGAGACAAACAAAACCCCACAGCTCGACTGAGCGGAGGTGGCAAGAATAACCCGAAAACTGGCTGGACAACCATAACTTAACCCTGCGTTAACCTGCCAGGGCAACCATGACTTAACCCTTAGTTCCTGGGTTGAATTCTGTCCCCAATACGTGTCCACCACATGAGGGTGTAGTGTCGTTTTTAGCAGAAGTCCACTTCCAGTACCGCCTGCCGTGGACGAGGCAGGCGGCGGGCGGCGGGCGGCGGGCGGCGGGCGGCGGGCGGCGGGCGGCGGGCGGCGGGCGGCGGGCGGCGGGCGGCGGGCGGCGGGCGGCGGGCGGCGGGCGGCGGGCGGCGGGCGGCAGGCCGAGGAAGGAAGAGGTTGTCTGGCTCTGCCTTCAGGGGTTCTCTGGGCAGCCTTGCAGTGAGCTACCCAGTAAAGTGGGGGAAGCGCAGCCTCGTCCTGCGCTCCAGGGGACTTGCTTGTGTTTTAATGAAAGCTGTGGCAGTGGGGGGTGGGGGTGTGGGGGGTGGAGTATATGATGAAGCACTGCGAGATGCTGCAGCCGAGCTCAGCATCTCGCAGGGCATGCGTGAAGCTCGCATCAGCAAACTGCGATTCGTCCTTAAACGCTTATGACACAAGACCCGTTGGTGACAACACGTCACCCCTCATTCTGGTGGTGTCACGTGTCCTGTCCAATGTATTGGAATAGTTTGATCAAACACTTTTGAAAATACAAAATATTAGGTATATTGTACAGTGTACAGGCATATATTGTACATTGCCGTGGCTGCGTTGTTTGACCGATCAGAACGACCTTTGACCCCCTAGATCTGGTCATCCTCCAGAATGTCTGCGGCCATTTGGTAGCAATTGAAGGAATCTGTGCAGAAATGTTGCTGTGTTATGATTTTTCCTATTTTGAGAACTACAGAGTGACGGACTTCTGAACGGACCCTATGTTGCAGAGCAGCAGAGTGTTGGCCTCCCTTACCGGATCTGCTCCCACCACCTGCAGCTGGTGAAATTTACATTTTTGTCATAAGCCACGCCCACTTTTTCCAATCATGACGAAATCGCATGGATCAACTCCAGTATGATCCTAGATTGTGCACCCCAAATTTCATCCAAATCCATGGTGCCAATTATGGGATATAAACTTCTCCGGTTTATAGCGCCCCCTACTGGACAAATGAAACGCACTTCATGGGTTAGGATCTTTTGACAATACGTGACATACGTCTAAAATTTCAAGTTGATATGTCAATGCATTGATGAGTTATGGCACCGTCATGGAAAATCACCGTTTTCAGTCAAGGTTCATTGATCTGTCAAATCAAAACCGAGCAACGGATCAAAATTCTTTCGATCGCGTTTTGCCTTGAGAGACTGCAGATGATGTGTGCCAAGTTTCGTGTAAATTCAACGCACGGCCTAGGAGGAGTTTGAAAAAGTAGTTTTGGGTATTTTCGCAAATTTGCGAAATAAATAACAAGCAGAAATGGGCGTGGCCTATACCACATGACTCAGCTCTGCTCGGTGAGTCTGGGCATGTAACGTTTTTGAATGTCCGATGTACGTTTTGGGAGTTACATGCCAAAACGCGTTGACCTTCAAAATAGCGCCACCAACTGGTTGACATGTGTCGTTTTTTGCACCTGGGGTAAGTGCGAAGTTCTGTACCAGGCCTCCAAAGGGTTCTGTAGAATCTGTTACGGTGTAGGCTGCAGTACCACTTTCACATACGGAAAAATAAAATACAATCTGAGCAGATGCAC
This sequence comes from Lampris incognitus, assembly GCF_029633865.1. Classification (NCBI taxonomy): domain Eukaryota; kingdom Metazoa; phylum Chordata; class Actinopteri; order Lampriformes; family Lampridae; genus Lampris; species Lampris incognitus. The sequence goes on along the minus strand of NC_079212.1, from coordinate 150,708,314 downwards.
CAGTGGTCGTCGGAGCTGTAGGACTCATGAAGAAGGGAATGGAAAAGTTCACCAACCGTATCCCAGGTAACATCAGCATCTGTGCAGTCCAGAAGATCGCCCTACTCAGAACAGCCCACATATTACCACGAGTACTGTCAATCAAGTGACATCTGCCCTACAGTGCCTCAGGTCCATAGTTTGGACCCAGCTCTACAGGATGTAAAACAGGAAACACGAAAGAAATAATAATAATAACAATAATTATAACAATAATATTAATAATAACAATAATAATAACAATACATCAAACATATAGCACTTTTCTAACACTCCAGGTGGCTTTCCAATAAACGGGGTGAAACAAGACAACAGATAAATAAAACACATACGTACACGGCTGGATGGGAAGGTGGATGGGAAGGTGAATGGGAAGGTGAATGGGAAGGTGAAAGGGAAGGTGGATGGGAAGGTGAAAGGGAAGGTGGATGGGAAGGTGAAAGGGAAGGTGAAAGGGAAGGTGGATGGGAAGGTGGATGGGAAGGTGAAAGGGAAGGTGGATGGGAAGGTGAAGGGGAAGGTGAAAGGGAAGGTGGATGGGAAGGTGAAAGGGAAGGTGGATGGTAAGGTGAATGGGAAGGTGGATGGGAAGGTGAAAGGGAAGGTGGATGGGAAGGTGAAAGGGAAGGTGGATGGGAAGGTGAAGGGGACGGTGAAAGGGAAGGTGGATGGGAAGGTGAAGGGGAAGGTGAAAGGGAAGGTGAATGGGAAGGTGGATGGGAAGGTGAAAGGGAAGGTGGATGGGAAGGTGAATGGGAAGGTGAAAGGGAAGGTGGATGGGAAGGTGAAAGGGAAGGTGGATGTGAAGGTGAATGGGAAGGTGAAAGGGAAGGTGAATGGGAAGGTGAAAGAGAAGGTAGATGTGAAGGTGGATGGGAGCGTGAATGAGAATGTGGATGGGAAGGTGAAAGGGAAGGTGGATGGGGAGGGGAAAGGGAAGGTGGATGGGAAGGTGAAAGGGAAGGTGAAAGAGAAGGTGGATGGGAAGGTGAAAGGGAAGGTGAAAGGGAAGGTGAAGGGGAAGGTGGATGGGAAGGTGGATGGGGAGGTGAATGTGAAGGTGAAAGGGAAGGTGGATGTGAAGGTGGATGTGAGCGTGAATGAGAATGTGGATGGGAAGGTGAAAGGGAAGGTGGATGTGAAGGTGGATGGGAGCGTGAATGGGAATGTGGATGGGAAGGTGAAAGGGAAGGTGGATGGGAGCGTGAATGGGAATGTGGATGGGAAGGTGAAAGGGAAGGTGGATGGGAAGGTGGATGGGAGTGTGAATGGGAATGTGGATGGGAAGGTGAATGGGAAGGTGAAAGGGAAGGTGAATGGGAAGCTGAATGGGAAGGTGAAAGGGAAGGTGGATGGGAAGGTGAAAGGGAAGGTGGATGGGGAGGTGAATGGGAAGGTGGATGGGGAGGTGAAAGGGAACGTGGATGGGAAAGTGAAAGGGAAGGTGGATGGGAAGGTGAAAGGAAAGGTGGATGGGAAGGTGAATGGGAACGTGGATGGGAAGGTGAAAGGGAAGGTGGATGGGAAGGTGAAAGGGAAGGTGGATGGGAAGGTGAAAGGAAAGGTGGATGGGAAGGTGAATTTGAAGATGGATGGGAAGGTGAATGGGGAGGTGGATGGAAGGTGAAAGGGAAGGTGGATGTGAAGGTGGATGGGAGCATGAATGGGAACGTGGATGGGAAGGTGAAAGGGAAGGTGGATGGGAAGGTGAAAGGGAAGGTGAAAGGGAAGGTGGATGGGAAGGTGGATGGGAAGGTGAAAGGGAAGGTGGATGGGAAGGTGAAGGGGAAGGTGAAAGGGAAGGTGAAAGGGAAGGTGGATGGGAAGGTGGATGGGAGCGTGAATGAGAATGTGGATGGGAAGGTGAAAGGGAAGGTGGATGGGGAGGGGAAAGGGAAGGTGGGTGTGAAGGTGGATGGGGATGCGAAGGTGAAAGGGAAGGTGGATGGGAAGGTGAAAGGGAAGGTGAAAGAGAAGGTGGATGGGAAGGTGAAAGGGAAGGTGAAAGGGAAGGTGAAGGGGAAGGTGGATGGGAAGGTGGATGGGAAGGTGAATGTGAAGGTGAAAGGGAAGGTGGATGTGAAGGTGGATGTGAGCGTGAATGGGAATGTGGATGGGAAGGTGAAAGGGAAAGTGGATGGGAAGGTGAAAGGGAAGGTGGATGTGAAGGTGGATGGGAGCGTGAATGAGAATGTGGATGGGAAGGTGAAAGGGAAGGTGGATGTGAAGGTGGATGGGAGCGTGAATGGGAATGTGGATGGGAAGGTGAAAGGGAAGGTGGATGGGAGCGTGAATGGGAATGTGGATGGGAAGGTGAAAGGGAAGGTGGATGGGAAGGTGGATGGGAGTGTGAATGGGAATGTGGATGGGAAGGTGAATGGGAAGGTGAAAGGGAAGGTGGATGGGAAGCTGAATGGGAAGGTGAAAGGGAAGGTGGATGGGAAGGTAAAAGGGAAGGTGGATGGGAAGGTGAATGGGAAGGTGGATGGGAAGGTGAAAGGGAAGGTGGATGGGAAGGTGAAAGGGAAGGTGGATGGGAAGGTGAAAGGAAAGGTGGATGGGAAGGTGAATGGGAACGTGGATGGGAAGGTGAAAGGGAAGGTGGATGGGAAGGTGAAAGGGAAGGTGGATGGGAAGGTGAAAGGAAAGGTGGATGGGAAGGTGAATGGGAAGGTGGATGGGAAGGTGAATGGGAAGGTGGATGGGAAGGTGAAAGGGAAGGTGGATGGGAAGGTGAATGGGAAGGTGGATGGGAAGGTGAATGGGAAGGTGGATGGGAAGGTGAAAGGGAAGGTGGATGGGAAGGTGAAAGGGAAGGTGGATGGGAATGTGAATGGGAAGGTGGATGGGAAGGTGAAAGGGAAGGTGGATGGGAAGGTGAATGGGAAGGTGAAAGGGAAGGTGGATGGGAAGGTGAAAGGGAAGGTGGATGGGAAGGTGAATTTGAAGATGGATGGGAAGGTGAATGGGGAGGTGGATGGGAAGGTGAAAGGGAAAGTGGATGGGAGCATGAATGGGAACGTGGATGGGAAGGTGAAAGGGAAGGTGGATGGGAAGGTGAAAGGGAAGGTGGATGGGAAGGTGGATGGGAAGGTGAAAGGGAAGGTGGATGGGAAGGTGAAGGGGAAGGTGAAAGGGAAGGTGAAAGGGAAGGTGGATGGGAAGGTGAAAGGGAAGGTGGATGGGAAGGTGAAAGGGAAGGTGGATGGGAAGGTGAAAGGGAAGGTGGATGGGAAGGTGAAAGGGAAGGTGAAAGGGAAGGTGGATGGGAAGGTGGATGGGAAGGTGAAAGGGAAGGTGGATGGGAAGGTGAAGGGGAAGGTGAAAGGGAAGGTGGATGGGAAGGTGAAAGGGAAGGTGGATGGTAAGGTGAATGGGAAGGTGGATGGGAAGGTGAAAGGGAAGGTGGATGGGAAGGTGAAAGGGAAGGTGGATGGGAAGGTGAAGGGGACGGTGAAAGGGAAGGTGGATGGGAAGGTGAAGGGGAAGGTGAAAGGGAAGGTGAATGGGAAGGTGGATGGGAAGGTGAAAGGGAAGGTGGATGGGAAGGTGAATGGGAAGGTGAAAGGGAAGGTGGATGGGAAGGTGAAAGGGAAGGTGGATGTGAAGGTGAATGGGAAGGTGAAAGGGAAGGTGAATGGGAAGGTGAAAGAGAAGGTAGATGTGAAGGTGGATGGGAGCGTGAATGAGAATGTGGATGGGAAGGTGAAAGGGAAGGTGGATGGGGAGGGGAAAGGGAAGGTGGATGGGAAGGTGAAAGGGAAGGTGAAAGAGAAGGTGGATGGGAAGGTGAAAGGGAAGGTGAAAGGGAAGGTGAAGGGGAAGGTGGATGGGAAGGTGGATGGGGAGGTGAATGTGAAGGTGAAAGGGAAGGTGGATGTGAAGGTGGATGTGAGCGTGAATGAGAATGTGGATGGGAAGGTGAAAGGGAAGGTGGATGTGAAGGTGGATGGGAGCGTGAATGGGAATGTGGATGGGAAGGTGAAAGGGAAGGTGGATGGGAGCGTGAATGGGAATGTGGATGGGAAGGTGAAAGGGAAGGTGGATGGGAAGGTGGATGGGAGTGTGAATGGGAATGTGGATGGGAAGGTGAATGGGAAGGTGAAAGGGAAGGTGAATGGGAAGCTGAATGGGAAGGTGAAAGGGAAGGTGGATGGGAAGGTGAAAGGGAAGGTGGATGGGGAGGTGAATGGGAAGGTGGATGGGGAGGTGAAAGGGAACGTGGATGGGAAAGTGAAAGGGAAGGTGGATGGGAAGGTGAAAGGAAAGGTGGATGGGAAGGTGAATGGGAACGTGGATGGGAAGGTGAAAGGGAAGGTGGATGGGAAGGTGAAAGGGAAGGTGGATGGGAAGGTGAAAGGAAAGGTGGATGGGAAGGTGAATTTGAAGATGGATGGGAAGGTGAATGGGGAGGTGGATGGAAGGTGAAAGGGAAGGTGGATGTGAAGGTGGATGGGAGCATGAATGGGAACGTGGATGGGAAGGTGAAAGGGAAGGTGGATGGGAAGGTGAAAGGGAAGGTGAAAGGGAAGGTGGATGGGAAGGTGGATGGGAAGGTGAAAGGGAAGGTGGATGGGAAGGTGAAGGGGAAGGTGAAAGGGAAGGTGAAAGGGAAGGTGGATGGGAAGGTGGATGGGAGCGTGAATGAGAATGTGGATGGGAAGGTGAAAGGGAAGGTGGATGGGGAGGGGAAAGGGAAGGTGGGTGTGAAGGTGGATGGGAGCGTGAATGGGAATGTGGATGGGAAGGTGGATGCGAAGGTGAAAGGGAAGGTGGATGGGAAGGTGAAAGGGAAGGTGAAAGAGAAGGTGGATGGGAAGGTGAAAGGGAAGGTGAAAGGGAAGGTGAAGGGGAAGGTGGATGGGAAGGTGGATGGGAAGGTGAATGTGAAGGTGAAAGGGAAGGTGGATGTGAAGGTGGATGTGAGCGTGAATGGGAATGTGGATGGGAAGGTGAAAGGGAAAGTGGATGGGAAGGTGAAAGGGAAGGTGGATGTGAAGGTGGATGGGAGCGTGAATGAGAATGTGGATGGGAAGGTGAAAGGGAAGGTGGATGTGAAGGTGGATGGGAGCGTGAATGGGAATGTGGATGGGAAGGTGAAAGGGAAGGTGGATGGGAGCGTGAATGGGAATGTGGATGGGAAGGTGAAAGGGAAGGTGGATGGGAAGGTGGATGGGAGTGTGAATGGGAATGTGGATGGGAAGGTGAATGGGAAGGTGAAAGGGAAGGTGGATGGGAAGCTGAATGGGAAGGTGAAAGGGAAGGTGGATGGGAAGCTGAATGGGAAGGTGAAAGGGAAGGTGGATGGGAAGGTGGATGGGAGCGTGAATGAGAATGTGGATGGGAAGGTGAAAGGGAAGGTGGATGGGGAGGGGAAAGGGAAGGTGGGTGTGAAGGTGGATGGGAGCGTGAATGGGAATGTGGATGGGAAGGTGGATGCGAAGGTGAAAGGGAAGGTGGATGGGAAGGTGAAAGGGAAGGTGAAAGAGAAGGTGGATGGGAAGGTGAAAGGGAAGGTGAAAGGGAAGGTGAAGGGGAAGGTGGATGGGAAGGTGGATGGGAAGGTGAATGTGAAGGTGAAAGGGAAGGTGGATGTGAAGGTGGATGTGAGCGTGAATGGGAATGTGGATGGGAAGGTGAAAGGGAAAGTGGATGGGAAGGTGAAAGGGAAGGTGGATGTGAAGGTGGATGGGAGCGTGAATGAGAATGTGGATGGGAAGGTGAAAGGGAAGGTGGATGTGAAGGTGGATGGGAGCGTGAATGGGAATGTGGATGGGAAGGTGAAAGGGAAGGTGGATGGGAGCGTGAATGGGAATGTGGATGGGAAGGTGAAAGGGAAGGTGGATGGGAAGGTGGATGGGAGTGTGAATGGGAATGTGGATGGGAAGGTGAATGGGAAGGTGAAAGGGAAGGTGGATGGGAAGCTGAATGGGAAGGTGAAAGGGAAGGTGGATGGGAAGGTAAAAGGGAAGGTGGATGGGAAGGTGAATGGGAAGGTGGATGGGAAGGTGAAAGGGAAGGTGGATGGGAAGGTGAAAGGGAAGGTGGATGGGAAGGTGAAAGGAAAGGTGGATGGGAAGGTGAATGGGAACGTGGATGGGAAGGTGAAAGGGAAGGTGGATGGGAAGGTGAAAGGGAAGGTGGATGGGAAGGTGAAAGGAAAGGTGGATGGGAAGGTGAATGGGAAGGTGGATGGGAAGGTGAATGGGAAGGTGGATGGGAAGGTGAAAGGGAAGGTGGATGGGAAGGTGAATGGGAAGGTGGATGGGAAGGTGAATGGGAAGGTGGATGGGAAGGTGAAAGGGAAGGTGGATGGGAAGGTGAAAGGGAAGGTGGATGGGAATGTGAATGGGAAGGTGGATGGGAAGGTGAAAGGGAAGGTGGATGGGAAGGTGAATGGGAAGGTGAAAGGGAAGGTGGATGGGAAGGTGAAAGGGAAGGTGGATGGGAAGGTGAATTTGAAGATGGATGGGAAGGTGAATGGGGAGGTGGATGGGAAGGTGAAAGGGAAAGTGGATGGGAGCATGAATGGGAACGTGGATGGGAAGGTGAAAGGGAAGGTGGATGGGAAGGTGAAAGGGAAGGTGGATGGGAAGGTGGATGGGAAGGTGAAAGGGAAGGTGGATGGGAAGGTGAAGGGGAAGGTGAAAGGGAAGGTGGATGGGAAGGTGGATGGGAGCGTGAATGAGAATGTGGATGGGAAGGTGAAAGGGAAGGTGGATGGGGAGGGGAAAGGGAAGGTGGATGTGAAGGTGGATGGGAGCGTGAATGGGAAGGTGAAAGGGAAGGTGGATGCGAAGGTGAAAGGGAAGGTGGATGGGAAGGTGAAAGGGAAGGTGAAAGAGAAGGTGGATGGGAAGGTGAAAGGGAAGGTGAAAGGGAAGGTGAAGGGGAAGGTGGATGGGAAGGTGGATGGGAAGGTGAATGTGAAGGTGAAAGGGAAGGTGGATGTGAAGGTGGATGGGAGCGTGAATGGGAATGTGGATGGGAAGGTGAAAGGGAAAGTGGATGGGAAGGTGAAAGGGAAGGTGGATGTGAAGGTGGATGGGAGCGTGAATGAGAATGTGGATGGGAAGGTGAAAGGGAAGGTGGATGTGAAGGTGGATGGGAGCGTGAATGGGAATGTGGATGGGAAGGTGAATGGGAAGGTGAAAGGGAAGGTGGATGGGAAGCTGAATGGGAAGGTGAATGGGAAGGTGGATGGGAAGGTGAAAGGGAAGGTGGATGGGAAGGTGAAAGGGAAGGTGGATGGGAAGGTGAAAGGGAAGGTGGATGGGAAGGTGAATGGGAAGGTGGATGGGAAGGTGAGAGGGAAGGTGGATGGGAAGGTGAAAGGGAAGGTGGATGGGAAGGTGAAAGGAAAGGTGAATGGGAAGGTGGATGGGAAGGTGAAAGGGAAGGAAGGTGGATGGGAAGGTGAAAGGGAAGGTGGATGGGAAGGTGAATGGGAAGGTGGATGGGAAGGTGAATTTGAAGATGGATGGGAAGGTGAATGGGAAGGTGGATGGGAAGGTGAAAGGGAAGGTGGATGTGAAGGTGGATGGGAGCATGAATGGGAACGTGGATGGGAAGGTGAATGGGAAGGTGGATGGGAAGGTGAAAGGGAAGGTGGATGTGAAGGTGGATGGGAGCATGAATGGGAACGTGGATGGGAAGGTGAAAGGGAAGGTGGATGGGAAGGTGAAAGGGAAGATGAAAGGGAAGGTGGATGGGAAGGTGGATGGGAAGGTGAAAGGGAAGGTGGATGGGAAGGTGAAGGGGAAGGTGAAAGGGAAGGTGGATGGGGAGGGGAAAGGGAAGGTGGATGTGAAGGTGGATGGGAGCGTGAATGGGAATGTGGATGGGAAGGTGGATGCGAAGGTGAAAGGGAAGGTGAAAGGGAAGGTGAAGGGGAAGGTGGATGGGAAGGTGGATGGGAAGGTGGATGGGAAGGTGAATGTGAAGGTGAAAGGGAAGGTGGATGTGAAGGTGGATGGGAGCGTGAATGGGAATGTGGATGGGAAGGTGAAAGGGAAAGTGGATGGGAAGGTGAAAGGGAAGGTGGATGTGAAGGTGGATGGGAGCGTGAATGAGAATGTGGATGGGAAGGTGAAAGGGAAGGTGGATGTGAAGGTGGATGGGAGCGTGAATGGGAATGTGGATGGGAAGGTGAAAGGGAAAGTGGATGGGAGCGTGAATGGGAATGTGGATGGGAAGGTGAAAGGGAAGGTGGATGGGAGCGTGAATGGGAATGTGGATGGGAAGGTGAATGGGAAGGTGAAAGGGAAGGTGGATGGGAAGCTGAATGGGAAGGTGAATGGGAAGGTGGATGGGAAGGTGAAAGGGAAGGTGGATGGGAAGGTGAAAGGGAAGGTGAATGGGAAGGTGAAAGGGAAGGTGGATGGGAAGGTGAATGGGAAGGTGGATGGGAAGGTGGATGGGAAGGTGGATGGGAAGGTGAATGTGAAGGTGAAAGGGAAGGTGGATGTGAAGGTGGATGGGAGCGTGAATGGGAATGTGGATGGGAAGGTGAAAGGGAAAGTGGATGGGAAGGTGAAAGGGAAGGTGGATGTGAAGGTGGATGGGAGCGTGAATGAGAATGTGGATGGGAAGGTGAAAGGGAAGGTGGATGTGAAGGTGGATGGGAGCGTGAATGGGAATGTGGATGGGAAGGTGAAAGGGAAAGTGGATGGGAGCGTGAATGGGAATGTGGATGGGAAGGTGAAAGGGAAGGTGGATGGGAGCGTGAATGGGAATGTGGATGGGAAGGTGAATGGGAAGGTGAAAGGGAAGGTGGATGGGAAGCTGAATGGGAAGGTGAATGGGAAGGTGGATGGGAAGGTGAAAGGGAAGGTGGATGGGAAGGTGAAAGGGAAGGTGAATGGGAAGGTGAAAGGGAAGGTGGATGGGAAGGTGAATGGGAAGGTGGATGGGAAGTTGAATGGGAAGGTGGATGGGAAGGTGAAAGGGAAGGTGGATGGGAAGGTGAATGGGAACGTGGATGGGAAGGTGAAAGGAAAGGTGGATGGGAAGGTGAATGGGAAGGTGGATGGGAAGGTGAATGGGAAGGTGGATGGGAAGGTGAAAGGGAAGGTGGATGGGAAGGTGAATGGGAAGGTGGATGGGAAGGTGAATGGGAAGGTGGATGGGAAGGTGAAAGGGAAGGTGGATGGGAATGTGAATGGGAAGGTGGATGGGAAGGTGAAAGGGAAGGTGGATGGGAAGGTGAATGGGAAGGTGAAAGGGAAGGTGGATGGGAAGGTGAAAGGGAAGGTGGATGGGAAGGTGAATTTGAAGATGGATGGGAAGGTGAATGGGGAGGTGGATGGGAAGGTGAAAGGGAAGGTGGATGGGAGCATGAATGGGAACGTGGATGGGAAGGTGAAAGGGAAGGTGGATGGGAAGGTGAAAGGGAAGGTGAAAGGGAAGGTGGATGGGAAGGTGGATGGGAAGGTGAAAGGGAAGGTGGATGGGAAGGTGAAGGGGAAGGTGAAAGGGAAGGTGAAAGGGAAGGTGGATGGGAGCGTGAATGAGAATGTGGATGGGAAGGTGAAAGGGAAGGTGGATGGGGAGGGGAAAGGGAAGGTGGATGTGAAGGTGGATGGGAGCGTGAATGGGAAGGTGAAAGGGAAGGTGGATGCGAAGGTGAAAGGGAAGGTGAAAGAGAAGGTGGATGGGAAGGTGAAAGGGAAGGTGAAAGGGAAGGTGAAGGGGAAGGTGGATGGGAAGGTGGATGGGAAGGTGAATGTGAAGGTGAAAGGGAAGGTGGATGTGAAGGTGGATGGGAGCGTGAATGGGAATGTGGATGGGAAGGTGAAAGGGAAAGTGGATGGGAAGGTGGATGGGAGCGTGAATGAGAATGTGGATGGGAAGGTGAAAGGGAAGGTGGATGTGAAGGTGGATGGGAGCGTGAATGGGAAGGTGAAAGGGAAGTTGGATGGGAACGTGAATGGGAATGTGGATGGGAAGGTGAAAGGGAAGGTGGATGGGAAGGTGGATGGGAGCGTGAATGGGAATGTGGATGGGAAGGTGAATGGGAAGGTGAAAGGGAAGGTGGATGGGAAGCTGAATGGGAAGGTGAATGGGAAGGTGGATGGGAAGGTGAAAGGAAAGGTGGATGGGAAGGTGAAAGGGAAGGTGGATGGGAAGGTGAAAGGGAAGGTGGATGGGAAGGTGAAAGGGAAGGTGGATGGGAAGGTGAAAGGAAAGGTGGATGGGAAGGTGAATGGGAAGGTGGATGGGAAGGTGAAAGGGAAGGTGGATGGGAAGGTGAAAGGGAAGGTGGATGGGTAGGTGAAAGGAAAGGTGGATGGGAAGGTGAAAGGGAATGTGGATGGGAAGGTGAAAGGGAAGGTGGATGGGAAGGTGGATGGGAGCGTGAATGAGAATGTGGATGGGAAGGTGAAAGGGAAGGTGGATGTGAAGGTGGATGGGAGCGTGAATGGGAATGTGGATGGGAAGGTGAAAGGGAAGGTGGATGGGAGCGTGAATGGGAATGTGGATGGGAAGGTGAAAGGGAAGGTGGATGGGAAGGTGGATGGGAGCGTGAATGGGAAGGTGGATGGGAAGGTGGATGGGAAGGTGAAAGGGAAGGGGGATGGGAAGGGGGGCTACGAGAGGGAGAAGCAGCAGCCACACACGACGTCAGCAGTAGTCTGCCACTTACACACACACACAAGGGGAAGAAAAACACTAAACAACAGCGCTGTGGACGTTGATGTGTAGGGTTTTACTCCCGTAGCCTAGTCCTCTCCCGAGGTGTCCACTAGGTGGCACTATTTAACCCATAGCTGGGGGTGGTTTGTGGGCATCAGGGAATATCCACACACCAATGGGCCTGCCTACCGCACGTCTAGGGGCCAGACCTCCTCAGAGTCCCTTGTAGTTCAGCCCGGGTCCAAGGTGTACCCAGTTACCGTGTGTCGCCACGAGGAGGCGCTACATAGGGCTTGCTGTCGGAGAGGCTATGTACTGGCAGGGAGAGGCTTACATGCTCGGCTCTGCTGTTCACGTCTGCTAGCCAGTGGTGAAGGTTGAGACTGAGACGTGACAGACACACAACACTACACCAACACACTACACACTTCACAACAACCCCACTTCTTACACACCAATGTCACACACAACATACCCAGCATGTCCCCTCCACACATGTCCACACCATCTCCATCTTGTCTCTCTTGCTTTGTCTCCAAACTGTCCAACCTGAGCTGTCCCTCTAATATACTCCTTCCTAATCCTGTCCTTCTTCATCACTCCCAGTGAAAATCTTATCATCTTCATCTCTGCCACCTCCAGCTCCTCCTCCTGTCTCTTCATCAGTCCCACTGTCTCCAAACCATATAACATAGCTGGTCTCACTACCATCTGGTAAACCTTCCCTTTAACTCTTGCTGGTACCCTTCTGTCACACATCACTCCTGACACTCTTCTCCACCCACTCCACCCTGCCTGCACTCCCCATTACTTTGGACAGTTGACCCCAAGTATTTAAACTCATATGTCTTCATCACCTCCACCTCCACCTCCACTTGCATCCTCACCAGTCCACGGTCCTCCCTCTCATTCACACATAGGTATTCCATCTTGGTCCTACTGACTTTCATTCCTCTTCTCTCCAGTGCATACCTCCACCTCTCCAGGCTCTCCTCCACCTGCACCCTACTCTCACTACACATCACAATGTCATCCGCAAACATCATCGTCCATGGAGACTCCTGCCTGATCTTGTCCGTCAACCTGTCCATCACCACTGCAAACAAGAAAGGGCTCAGAGCCGATCCTTGATGTAATCCCACCTCCACCCTGAACCCATCTGTCATTCCAACCACACACCTCACCACTGCTACGCCTCCCTCATACATATCCTGCACCACTCCTACATACTTCTCTGCAACTCCCGACTTCCTCAGCCTGAGGGCCTCGTCTACCTCTTCCTCTCCCGCCACAACTTGCAGCTTCATTTTGGCCAAGGACTCTGCAATATGCACAACAGCCTCCACCTGCACGACAGTGATGGGGATGGAGGCTCTTTTGTCACTCTCTCTTTCATGCTCCTTCACTCAACTCCTCATCACTACATATCTGTTCTTCAGCTTCTCAGCAGCAGCAGCAGCGGAGAGACAAGGCCCGACTTCCCCATACAATACCACACCTCCTCTCTCGGCACCCTGTCATATGCTCTCTCTACATCTACAAAGACACAATGTACCTCCTCCTGGCCTCCTCCATACTTCTCCTGACTTTCTGTCTTGATGCTGCTCAATAATCCAGGTGAGGAAATCAAAGACGGTGGAATCAGTTCATCTGGACACAGATACGTTTCATCCTCATCTAAGTGTCCTCTTCAGTCTCACCTGACTGCAGGTGTCCCCACCCTTATAAACAATACAGTGACTGCAGGTGTCCCCACCCTTATAAACAGTACAGTGACTGCAGGTGTCCCCACCCTTATAACAATACAGTGACTGCAGGTGTCCCCACCCTTATAAACAATACAGTGACTGCAGGTGTCCCCACCCTTATAAACAATACAGTGGCTGCAGGTGTCCCCACCCTTATAAACAATACAGTGACTGCAGGTGTCCCCACCCTTATAAACAATACAGTGACTGCAGGTGTCCCCACCCTTATAAACAATACAGTGGCTGCAGGTGTCCCCACCCTTATAAACAGTACAGTGGCTGCAGGTGTCCCCACCCTTATACACAATACAGTGGCTGCAGGTGTCCCCACCCTTATAAACAATACAGTGACTGCAGGTGTCCCCACCCTTATAAACAATACAGTGGCTGCAGGTGTCCCCACCCTTATAAACAATACAGTGGCTGCAGGTGTCCCCACCCTTATAAACAATACAGTGACTGCAGGTGTCCCCACCCTTATAAACAATACAGTGACTGCAGGTGTCCCCACCCTTATAAACAATACAGTGGCTGCAGGTGTCCCCACCCATTAACACAATACAGTGGCTGCAGGTGTCCCCACCCTTATAAACAGTACAGTGACTGCAGGTGTCCCCACCCTTATAAACAGTACAGTGACTGCAGGTGTCCCCACCCTTATAAACAATACAGTGGCTGCAGGTGTCCCCACCCTTATAAACAGTACAGTGACTGCAGGTGTCCCCACCCTTATAAACAATACAGTGGCTGCAGGTGTCCCCACCCTTATAAACAATACAGTGACTGCAGGTGTCCCCACCCTTATAAACAATACAGTGACTGCAGGTGTCCCCACCCTTATAAACAATACAGTGGCTGCAGGTGTCCCCACCCTTATAAACAATACAGTGACTGCAGGTGTCCCCACCCTTATAAACAATACAGTGACTGCAGGTGTCCCCACCCTTATAAACAGTACAGTGACTGCAGGTGTCCCCACCCTTATAAACAGTACAGTGACTGCAGGTGTCCCCACCCTTATAAACAATACAGTGACTGCAGGTGTCCCCACCCTTATAAACAATACAGTGGCTGCAGGTGTCCCCACCCTTATAAACACTACAGTGACTGCAGGTGTCCCCACCCTTATAAACAATACAGTGACTGCAGGTGTCCCCACCCTTATAAACAATACAGTGGCTGCAGGTGTCCCCACCCTTATAAACAATACAGTGGCTGCAGGTGTCCCCACCCTTATAAACAATACAGTGACTGCAGGTGTCCCCACCCTTATAAACAATACAGTGGCTGCAGGTGTCCCCACCCATTAACACAATACAGTGGCTGCAGGTGTCCCCACCCTTATAAACAGTACAGTGACTGCAGGTGTCCCCACCCTTATAAACAATACAGTGACTGCAGGTGTCCCCACCCTTATAAACAGTACAGTGACTGCAGGTGTCCCCACCCTTATAAACAATACAGTGACTGCAGGTGTCCCCACCCTTATAAACAATACAGTGACTGCAGGTGTCCCCACCCTTATAAACAATACAGTGGCTGCAGGTGTCCCCACCCATTAACACAATACAGTGGCTGCAGGTGTCCCCACCCTTATAAAAAATACAGTGGCTGCAGGTGTCCCCACCCTTATACACAATACAGTGGCTGCAGGTGTCCCCACCCTTATAAACAATACAGTGGCTGCAGGTGTCCCCACCCTTATAAACAATACAGTGACTGCAGGTGTCCCCACCCTTATAAACAATACAGTGACTGCAGGTGTCCCCACCCTTATAAACAATACAGTGGCTGCAGGTGTCCCCACCCTTATAAACAATACAGTGACTGCAGGTGTCCCCACCCTTATAAACAATACAGTGACTGCAGGTGTCCCCACCCTTATAAACAGTACAGTGACTGCAGGTGTCCCCACCCTTATAAACAATACAGTGACTGCAGGTGTCCCCACCCTTATAAACAATACAGTGGCTGCAGGTGTCCCCACCCTTATAAACACTACAGTGACTGCAGGTGTCCCCACCCTTATAAACAATACAGTGACTGCAGGTGTCCCCACCCTTATAAACACTACAGTGACTGCAGGTGTCCCCACCCTTATAAACAATACAGTGGCTGCAGGTGTCCCCACCCTTATAAACACTACAGTGACTGCAGGTGTCCCCACCCTTATAAACAATACAGTGGCTGCAGGTGTCCCCACCCATTAACACAATACAGTGGCTGCAGGTGTCCCCACCCTTATAAACAATACAGTGACTGCAGGTGTCCCCACCCTTATAAACAATACAGTGACTGCAGGTGTCCCCACCCTTATAAACAGTACAGTGACTGCAGGTGTCCCCACCCTTATAAACAATACAGTGACTGCAGGTGTCCCCACCCTTATAAACAGTACAGTGACTGCAGGTGTCCCCACCCTTATAAACAATACAGTGACTGCAGGTGTCCCCACCCTTATAAACAGTACAGTGGCTGCAGGTGTCCCCACCCTTATAAACAATACAGTGACTGCAGGTGTCCCCACCCTTATAAACAGTACAGTGACTGCAGGTGTCCCCACCCTTATAAACAGTACAGTGACTGCAGGTGTCCCCACCCTTATAAACAATACAGTGACTGCAGGTGTCCCCACCCTTATAAACAGTACAGTGACTGCAGGTGTCCCCACCCTTATAAACAATACAGTGACTGCAGGTGTCCCCACCCTTATAAACAATACAGTGACTGCAGGTGTCCCCACCCTTATAAACAATACAGTGGCTGCAGGTGTCCCCACCCTTATAAACAATACAGTGACTGCAGGTGTCCCCACCCTTATAAACAATACAGTGACTGCAGGTGTCCCCACCCTTATAAACAATACAGTGACTGCAGGTGTCCCCACCCTTATAAACAATACAGTGGCTGCAGGTGTCCCCACCCATTAACACAATACAGTGGCTGCAGGTGTCCCCACCCTTATAAACAGTACAGTGACTGCAGGTGTCCCCACCCTTATAAACAATACAGTGACTGCAGGTGTCCCCACCCTTATAAACAGTACAGTGACTGCAGGTGTCCCCACCCTTATAAACAATACAGTGACTGCAGGTGTCCCCACCCTTATAAACAATACAGTGACTGCAGGTGTCCCCACCCTTATAAACAATACAGTGGCTGCAGGTGTCCCCACCCATTAACACAATACAGTGGCTGCAGGTGTCCCCACCCTTATAAAAAATACAGTGGCTGCAGGTGTCCCCACCCTTATACACAATACAGTGGCTGCAGGTGTCCCCACCCTTATAAACAATACAGTGGCTGCAGGTGTCCCCACCCTTATAAACAATACAGTGACTGCAGGTGTCCCCACCCTTATAAACAATACAGTGACTGCAGGTGTCCCCATCCTTATAAACAATACAGTGGCTGCAGGTGTCCCCACCCTTATAAACAATACAGTGACTGCAGGTGTCCCCACCCTTATAAACAATACAGTGGCTGCAGGTGTCCCCACCCTTATAAAAAATACAGTGGCTGCAGGTGTCCCCACCCTTATACACAATACAGTGGCTGCAGGTGTCCCCACCCTTATAAACAATACAGTGGCTGCAGGTGTCCCCACCCTTATAAACAATACAGTGACTGCAGGTGTCCCCACCCTTATAAACAATACAGTGACTGCAGGTGTCCCCACCCTTATAAACAATACAGTGGCTGCAGGTGTCCCCACCCTTATAAACAATACAGTGACTGCAGGTGTCCCCACCCTTATAAACAATACAGTGACTGCAGGTGTCCCCACCCTTATAAACAATACAGTGGCTGCAGGTGTCCCCACCCTTATAAACAGTACAGTGGCTGCAGGTCCAAACGCATGATCCCAATGTCTTGTTATGTTATTAACACTGAATAATGTGACCTTATGTCTGCAGTGGCTGTCATGGATGTCCCAGCTGGAATGGTGGAGAAGATCTCTGGAAGTCTGAGTCCTGTAGTGTTGAAGGACAGAAGCACTTTTCGAGTCCTGCTGTGAGGATACTCGTGTGTTTTCTACCAGGTAGGCATGTCTGGTGGTGAATAGCCGAGACATGACCGCATGGCAGAGTCCAGCAGATGGACGTAGTGCTGCTCTCTTCAGCAGGTGTCATCATGACCTCATATATGTCACACCTCCTTCATACAGGACCTGCAGCTGGAGGGTTTTTCATTCACCAGAGAAGTTTAAACCATGACAAGAAGCAGAAACAACAAGATTAAAAGTGACCTACAGTCACAAAGACTCCGAATTAACGGTGTAGAGATCACATGGTGAATAACCAGCTCACTGAGGAAGATGTGTTTTAACCTTCCTCGTTTGGTTTGTGGGTGAGACCACCAGCCGAGGTGTTTTCTGTGAACTTGTATGTCATGGAGCTAGTACAGTTGCTGAACCTGTGATGTTTAGTTTTCAGTACAGGTCTGGAGCTTCAGAAATAAAGCCATCACGTTGAACTGATCTTTAAACATGAAGACTGTGTTTCATCATCTGTGTGAATTACTGTTAAGAAACAGCACAGTTGACCCGATTCAGGTCCATCATCTCCGTTAAATGTCTCAATTCAATCTTTTAACATCCGACATGGTTCTGACGGATCAGGTTAGATGTGGTTCTGATGGATCAAGTTAGACGTGGTGGTTCTGATGGATCACATTAGATGTGGTTCTAATGGATCAAGTTAGACATGGTTCTGACAGATGAAGTTAGACATGGTTCTGATGGATCAGGTTAGACGTGGTTCTGATGAATCAAGGTACACGTGGTTCTGACGGATGAGGTTAGACATGGTTCTGATGGATTAAATTAGACGTTATTCTGATAGATCAAGTTAGACATGGTTCTGATGTATCATGTTAGACATGGTTCTGATGGATCAGGTTAGATGTAGTTCTGATGGATCAAGTTAGACGTGGTTCTGATGAATCAGGTTAGACATGGTTTTGATGGATCAAGTTAGACGTGGTTCTGAGAGATGAGGTTAGACATGGTTCTCATGGATCAAGTTCGTTAGGGCTTTGGGATGAATGGGTATGGAAACGCGTGTGTGTGCAGGGAAGCATCCTAGCGTGTAACCTTCCCTTGCCAGTACATAGCCTCCCCTTCACCAAGACTCCTGCCAGGCCTCCCCGTGGCCACAAATGGTAACTGGGCTCTTGCGGCCCCAGACTAACTTGGCAGGGGATCTCGGAGCAGCAGTGGGCCCCAGAGATATGGTGTGCAGGCCCACCCTGGTGGACACGCCCTGGCACCTATCAACCACTGCCCCGCTGCCTTGTGGGTGAGTCCGGGGGAATTGTTGCAGCAGCTGTGACCAGGTTCTTCTCCAAGTTGAGCCCATTCCTGTGTTTAGTTCTGATGTGGGCCTGACCAGGTTCTTCTCCAAGTTGAGCCCGTTCCTGTGTTTAGTTCTGATGTGGGCCTGACCAGGTTCTTCTCCAAGTTGAGCCCGTTCCTGTGTTTAGTTCTGATGTGGGCCTGACCAGGTTCTTCTCCAAGTTGAGCCCGTTCCTGTGTTTAGTTCTGATGTGGGCCTGACCAGGTTCTTCTCCAAGTTGAGCCCGTTCCTGTGTTTAGTTCTGATGTGGGCCTGACCAGGTTCTTCTCCAAGTTGAGCCCGTTCCTGTGTTTAGTTCTGATGTGGGCCTGACCAGGTTCTTCTCCAAGTTGAGCCTGTTCCTGTGTTTAGTTCTGATGTGGGCCATGGTGGAGAATGTCACCTCAGGGTCCGCGGTGGTGTAGCGATGCAGTTGTCCACTGGGGACTGGGGTTTGCACCCCGGTCTCGTCAGATCCGACTATGGCCGGACTCGATGAAGCAGCAATAATTGGCAACGCTGTCTTGGGGAGGGGGCGGAGTCGGCTTGTGTTCGTCACGTGACTGCGTCTCTGTGGGTGAGTGGGGAAAAAGCAGTGGTTCGGCCTGGAGTCGCCTTGTCACGGAAGTGGCGAGGCGTCTCCTTCCAGACTGCCGGCCGGGGAAATGCAGTTGGCGAACGCATGCAGTACGAGGGTGGGGGTTTGAACTAGAATAGGGAGCGATTGGCCACTAAATTGGGAGAAAAAGGGAAAAATCAGAAATAAATTATAAATAAAGAGAGAGAATGTTGTGGTGATACCCTGTTGAGGGTAGAGCCACCAGGGGCTGCAGCTCCTTTAAGCCAGACGTTCAGAGTGGTGACGTAGGCACTGCTTAGAGTTTCCTAGGGGGTGGAGCCATGTTGGCAGCAGCCTAGCGGTTGGTTGGCTGGTTGCCAGGAGAGATTGTGCTGTATCGGTGTTGTTTTGTGTGGCGAGTAAACGGGATGGACTCGACTCGATCTCTAAGTCTCCTCCATCCTGCACTCCCACATTGGTGACCCCGCACGTTGACAACGAACATGTCGACCCAAAGCGATGACGACACCGCTCCGGCTCCGAGTGATGCTAACGGTATGGCTCATGTTAGCGCTAGCATCTCAGCAGCGACGGGGAAGTTGCCCGAGTTTTGGCAGCACCGTCCCCGGCCATGGTTTCAGCACATTGAAGCCCAGTTCGAGCTGGGAGGAATAACCCGGGACGGTACGAGGTGTTTCCATGCGGTGGCGGCGTTGGATGCCCGGACGACGGCCCGAGCTATGGGGCTACTGGAAGCCCCCCGGCTGTGGGGAAATACGGCGCATCAAGGCTTCCTTCTGCAGCTCTTCCAGCTGTTGGAGATGGAGAAGGCGGATCGCCTGTTGTCACTCAACGGACTCGGCGATAGCAAACCTTCCGAGCTGCTGGAGAAGATGTTGGCCGTTTTGGGCTCGGCGGACCCCTCCTTCATTTTCACCCATATGTTTCTGCGGCAGCTCCCAGCGCCTGTGCGCACGGCGCTAGCCAGCTCCCCCCCCCCCCTCTCTCCTCCACCAAAGACTACCGCGCTCTGGGTGCGGAAGCGGACAGGATTTCCCTCGCCAACCGGCAGCAGTTCGTTCATGCGATGCTCCCCGCCCAGACCTCGCCCCCGCCGCTAGAGGACGCAGCGGGCACCGCGGCTGCGGTGGCTGCCCGCCGCCAGCAGCGTGACAGCAGCGGGCTGTGTTATTACCACAACAGGTCTGGTGCCAGGGCCAAGCAGTGTCGCCCGCCATGCAGCTTCAGCGTCCAGGGAAACGCCAGGGGGCGCTCAATAGCAGTTATGAGCACCGGCGAGAACAGCAGGCTGTTGTTTATCAAGGACGCCTCATCTGGCCGGCGGCTGCTGGTCGGTTCGGGCGCTCAGCGTAACATCCTGCCTGCGTCGGCCGCGGACACCATGGCCGGCGGACAAGGCCCCCGGATGGATGCCGCGAACGGCACGCCCATACGTACCTACGGCACCAGGTATGTGGAGGTGTGTTTCGGCGGGCGGCGTTTCGGCTGGGACTTGGTTATGGCCGCGGTGTCGGTTCCCCTCCTGGACGCGGACTTCCTGTGCGCCTTCAGGCTGCTGGTGGAGGTTACAAACTGTCGCTTGATCGATGCTGTCTCTTTCGCTACATACCCGTGCACACTGGGAGGTGCAGGGACGCTCGGCCTGTCAAACTTGCTCGCCGCCGGAGACACGTATCAACGACTGCTCGCAGAGTTCCCTGACCTCACCACACCCACGTTCTCATCAGCGGTGGCCAAGCACGGCATGGAGCACCGTATTGCACCCCCGGTCTACGCACGTGCTCGGCGCCTCGACTTTGCTAAGCTCGCGATCGCCAGGGAGGAGTTTGCCACCATGGAACGCCTCGGCATCGTGCCCCGCTCGGACAGCCCGTGGGCCTCCCCCCTGCACATGGTTTCCAAGGCTGATGGCGGTTGGCGCCACTGCGGCGATTTTCATCACCTGAACAACGCCACAACCCCTGACCGGTACCCCGTCCCGCACATACAGGATTTCTCTGCCCACCTGGCGGGGGCCACCATCTTTTCCAAAGTAGATTTGGTGTGGGGCTACCACCAGGTACCGGTCCACCCTCGGGACGTGCCTAAGACAGTAGTCATCACGCCATTTGGACTCTTCCGAGTTCCTGCGGATGCTCTTCGGTCTCAAGGGGGCAGCGCAGACGTTCCGGCGGCTGATGGACTCTGTGCTACGGGATATGCCGTTCTTGTTTGTTTACTTGGATGACATTCTCGTGGCCAGCGCATCCGCGGAGGAGCACCTGACGCAGCTCCGGCAGGTGTTCGAGCGGCTCAGTGCGCATGGACCCATAGTCAACCCAGCCAAGTGCCAGTTTGGCCTGTCGTCCATCGACTTCCTCGGCCAACGCATCTCCCCGCAAGGAGTCGTTCCGCTTCCTGCCAGAGTGGACGCCGTCCACTGGCGTAAATATAGGTGGTGCAGCCGGTGCAGTGGCACCAGGGCCCGTCGCTAGGGGGGGCCCGTCAATATTTCTGCATGCATTGTCCTAGTACAATGTTACGTGTCTGTTTTGAGCATGTGATGATAGCTTGTTTAGCGCGCACAATATCATTTACCTATCTAGCCTACCTAAGTAACGCTAGAAAAAGTTGACAAAGTGACTGAAACAGTCAATGATTCAAAGGCCTGCACTGTATGAAGTTGATCACGTTTCCGGCATCATTCAAAACGTGGCGTAACTCTGGATCATTCTCTTGCTAGCTGATGCTTCTCGGTGAATCATGCGGTGCATCCATGTAACATGAGGGTTGACCTTTTCGATGTGGGCCATTAAACCTTCACTCTGCCGCTCATCTCCGCAGCGCCGTCCGTGCTCACATGAGAGCAGGACTTCCAGTCCAGCTTGTGTTGAGAGAACAAATGGTCAGTAACGTTAAAAACGTGCTGTGCGCTAGTTCTCCCCGTGAGGTTCTAGCAAAACAGAACGTGCTCGTTCATCTCCAAAGTGTCTTTGTGACGCACAAACGCATCAGCTGCGCTTCCCCACTGACATCCGCTGATTCATCTAACTGCAAAGCGAACGTACCCGACTCTTTGATTCCTCCACTGTTAGATTCACAGATGGAAGTCACCGACTTCGCTGTACTAAACTTGAAGTACGTAATAAAATAACAGGAGTGAAGCGGACTGTCATTGTGCTGTGATCCGACTTTATTCCAGAGAGAGAGTGCAGAATAAGACATCCCGGAAACAGTGATGCCCAATATATAAACACTGGCGCCCTCTAACGGCACCTTAGGGAAGAGTCCAGAGCAGACAAACACAAAATACATCAGATCTCCCCACGGATATATACCAAGTCCAGTTGCACTAGATTCAGTTCCTTTGGATAACCATGACCTGGATGAATGAGAACATTCACATACATCTCCTCCCCACTTATTTAGCTCGGAGTTCTCCGAAAAACCTGGATGCCTATTTATATCTCCTGAATAACACCCGAATATTCCTGCAGAACAACCCGGAATACTTTAAAACAGATAACATAACTCAAAACTTCCTACTATGACTTGCATTAAAAAAAAAACAGGACTTGCACATGTTACACAATCTGGGTGAGTGGTGGTAAACTGCCCAACTCACTAACTAACCTAGTGTGGCGAGTGCCCCTTTAATCCAAAGTCCATTACAGATTGAGGCGGTCTGGGGGTTTTCTTTCCCGTGTAGGGTACCTCCTAACAGTCTCTGAGGGAACAGTCTCTGGGGGAGCATCAGCCTCAACCGATACTTCTGTTGGCCCTGAGTTTACTGGCTCCGTTTGTGGGATTGGGTGACTTTTCAGGGGGGAATCCTGCCTACCCGCTGGGGGAATTGGCACTGGATCTTTCGTGGGGGCAGAAGCTGTTTGCTCCAGTGAGGCGGGTTGTGGTGGCTCTCCAGGCGTGAGCATTTCCGGGTCGCAGGCCCTCATCTGATCTGTGTGGCATTTCCATATCTACCATGTAGGACACTGGCCCCGTCTGAGCCACCACACCCGGCATCCACTTCTCCTCCCCCCGTCTATAATCACGCACCAGAACAGAGTCCCCAGGCGTGAAGTCTTTGTCCTTGGCGAATGGGGCCCTGCGACCCTCCCGGCCTGTCTGTGCCTGACCCACCACAGCCGCCACACTTGGCTTGAGGAGGTCAAAGCATGGCCGGAGACTAATTTGTTGTGGCATGGGGAGCATTTCTATAGCTGAGCAGGAATGAATCCAGTCGATGTCGCATCGTTGTCTGCCCCCTGGAAGCTTTCAACGACCACTTAAGTGTCTGCACAAAACGTTCCGCCAATCCGTTTGTGGCTGGGTGAAAGGGTCCACAAAATCACTCAAGGTGAACTGCGGACCATTGTCGCTGACCAAAACCTCAGACAGGCCATGACAGCTGAACAACCCCTTAAAGCCTGAACAGAAGGCACCCTAGAACCACAGTGAGCTCCTCTCTCCTTGAGCAATAGGGCATCAGTGCATCGTCCCGTTCCTTGACTACTGGAAGCTGCTCTGACAAGACCATGTCCATCACGTGAGAGAGCACCGGGTCATACCTTGTTTCTTTGCAAATATCTGTGCTGCACACAGGCAGGGAGTCCAGGTGGTGTAACAGCACGGTAATGAGAAGGGTGAAATGGCGCCCATACAGATATGCAAAAAATTTGTGCACGCCGAGTATAACCCCCAAGGCCTCCTGTTTGAGCATAATTTTGCTCAGCTTTGCTCAAGGTTCTGGAGGCGAATGCTATGGGCCTCTCTTGACCACCAGGTATCACATGAGAAATCACAGTGCCCACTCCATATGGTGAGACACCACATGCCAGTACGATTGGCAGTTGGGGGTTATAATGAGTTAAAACTCTCTCAGAGAGGAGCTGTTCTTTTGTTGAGCAGAATGCTTTTTCATGCTCTGGGGACCACTCCCACCATGCAGGGGCATGGTGGGAGTGTTGCTATGTTTGGGACGAATCTGCCATAATAATTTATCAGTCCTAGAAAGGAGCGGAGTTGATTTACATTCGTTGGGGCAGGGGCCTCGGCAATAGCCCTGAGTTTTTCTGGGGATTTGTGGAGGCCTGTGGCGTTGATGGTGTGTCCCAGATATTCCAGTGAGTTCCTGAAAAACTCACTTTTTCTTCTGCACCCAGAGGCCAAAGTTCTCCAAGCAACTCAGCACTGTCTCCAAGTTTTTTTAGATGATCAGCGTCATCCCGTCCAGTCACTAAAATAACATCCAGAAAACAGTGCGCATTGAGAAGCCCCTGAAGAACTTGGTCCATTTGTCACAACCCCTCTCCCTTGACACCGTCTCACTCCTCCTCCTCCTCCTTGACTCTGGCACACCTGTCCATGGTTTCAATCAACACACCTGCTGGCCATCAAGCAATCACCCTCACCTTTAAGAAGCCTCCGCTAGAACGTAGCCATTCATGGTTTGTTGCCTAAAGGTTATTGCACGTCCAGTCCCAGTCCCAGTCCTAGCCTGCATTCTCTGATGTTTATAGTTTTTGCATTCTTGCCTGCCTGTCGGATTCTTTGCTCTCTGCTCTTCAGGACTTCAGCCTGCCAGTCTCCCTGCCACTGAGCCAACTCCTGCTCTACTCCTGGGATCTGCCACTTCAATAAAGACTTGATTTTTTCCTTACCTGGTTGTCCCGTCTGCTTTTGGGTTCTTTCCCGATACGTGACAGTACGTTCCAGCCACTATGGACCCAGCAGACCATTCCACCACAGACCTGGCCACGGTCTGCTAGGCTGTAGCCAACCAGGAATCGGTCCTCAGGCAGCACAGCCAGGTGCTACAGGGGATGGCTGACGCCCTCCGTGAGCTCAGCTCAAAGATCTCCAGAATCCAGACCCAGCTTGGTGCCTCCGCTAGCCCCGGTCCCACCCCTCCAGCTCCGCCACCCTCAGTGCCATCAACTTCGGCTAAGGAACCATGGGTTGCCCCGCCCGATAAGTATGATGGAGATTTTGGACTTTGTCGCCCTTTTTTGATGCAGTGGGAGATTGTGTTTAACCAGCAGCCCCAGTCATATTCCACGGATGGAGCCAAAGTCGCTTACATCATGGGTCCTCTCCGGGGAAGCGCTCTGGCTTGGGCTACAGCGGTGTGGGAGATGCGGGCCTCCTCTTCCTCATCCTACGCTGAGTTCACCACTGGTTTTCGCCAGGTTTTTGATCATCCAGTGCGGGGAAAGGATGCTTCAAAAAGACTGATCTCTCTCCGCCAGGGTTCCCGCAGCGTCGCTGACTACTCAGTTGAGTTCCGTACACTATCAGCGGAGAGCGGATGGAACAACGAGTCCCTCCAGGCCGGGTTTGCCAACGGTCTAAGCACATCCATAAAGGACGAATTGGTTTCCTACCCCGAGCCTGGAGGGTTGGCGGAATTGGTTACCCTGGCCATTCGTGTGGACAACCGTCCCCGGGAGCGGAGGAGAGAGGACGCGCCGCTCTCCTGGTCACAATAACTTTCCACGAGCCACACCTCCAAACTCTGGGGGCCAAGCTCGCTCGACTGAGGTTGCCGCCCTCCGAGAAAGCCCGAGGCGTGATTCTTCCTCAGCTTCGGAGCCGATGCAACTCGGCCGCTTCCGGCTCGACCCGGAGGAGCGTCAATGCCGCATCACCAAGAACAGCTGCTTGTATTGTTGTCAGCCTGGTCACTTTCTCGCCTCCTGCCCTCACCATCCGTCAAAACTAGCAGGCTCACGAGGGAGGGGGATGATCCTCGCGAGCCCAACTGTCTGCCCTCTGTCTCCTTGTCCACGTACCCAGTTGCAAGCTACCATCAGTTTTAAAGGTCAGTCCACTAAACCTTTGGCTTTAATTGACTCTGGAGCTGATGAAAGCTTTTTGGATGCAAGTGTTGTGAAGCAGTTAGGTCTTGCCACTGTGATTCTGGACCAGCCTCTTGAAGCTAATGCCCTGATGGACGTCTCCTGGCCCGGATAACCTCTAAGACCGAGCCTGTGCACCTCCTGTTGTCGGGAAACCATCAAGAGGAGTTAAGTTTTTTTGTTATCAATTCTCCAAATTTTCCCATTATACTTGGTCATCCCTGGCTGGTTAAGCATAGTCCCCATATTGATTGGTCGTTGGGCAGAATTTCAAGTTGGAGTCCCGTCTGTCATGCCATATGCCTCCAGCCTGCTCTGCCTCAGTCTGTCCCCTGTCAGGTGTCAAGCCCTGAGACCTCTGACCTGTCACTGGTGCCTCCAGAGTACCATGACCTCCAAGCCGTGTTCAACAAACAGCAAGCTCTCTCCCTGCCTCCTCTTCGCCCCTATGATTGCACTATTGACCTGCTGCCGGGCGCTCCCCTCCCCAGCAGCCGTCTATATAGCCTCTCCAAGCCTGAGCGGGAGTCCATGGAGAGGTACATCAAGGACTCCTTGGCTGCTGGTCTTATTCGCCCTTCATCGTCACCCCTTGGTGCGGGGTTCTTTTTTGTGGCCAAGAAGGACAAGACCCTCCGGCCGTGTATTGACTATAGAGGCCTCAATAACATCACAGTCAAGAATAAGTACCCTCTGCCCCTCATAACTTCTGCTTTTGATTCTCTCCAGGGAGCCACAGTGTTCACTAAACTAGACCTCTGCAATGCTTACCACCTGGTCCGGGTTCGAGACGGAGATGAATGGAAAACTGCCTTCAACACCCCCCTGGGGCATTTTGAATATCTGGTGATGCCGTTTGGTCTCACTAATGCCCCAGCTGTCTTCCAGAGTCTGGTCAATGACGTCCTACGTGACATGTTGGATCGTTTTGTTTTTGTTTACCTGGATGATATCCGGATTTTTTCCAGAGACCTGTCAGAGCATGTCATGCACGTCCGCCAAGTCCTTCAACGGCTTCTGGAGAACCGCCTTTTCGTGAAAGCAGAGAAGTGCGAATTCCATGCTCCTTCAGTCACCTTCCTGGGCTACATCGTGGCCGATGGGCAGGTGAGAATGGACCCCGCCAAGGTAAGAGCGGTTCTTGAGTGGCCAAGCCCGACCAGCCGTAAGCAGCTTCAGAGGTTCCTCGGTTTTGCCAACTTCTACACACGGTTCATCCGCAATTACAGCCGTGTTGCGGCCCCACTAACCGCTCTTACCTCCACCTCCAGGCCGTTCCTGTGGACCCCTGTAGCAGATGCAGCTTTCCAAGCCCTCAAGCACCGCTTCACCACAGCTCCTATCCTCATCCAGCCAGACCCAACCAAGCAGTTCGTTGTAGAAGTGGACGCCTCTGAGATTGGGGTGGGGACAGTCCTTTCTCAGCGCTCCAGTGAGGATGGTAAAGTACACCCCTGTGCCTTCCTGTCTCACTGTCTCTCCCCAGCTGAAAGGAACTATGATGCGGGGAATCGTGAGCTCCTGGCAGTGAAATTGGCACTGGAGGAATGGCGACATTTTCTGGAGGGGTCTGAGCTTCCTTTTATAGTGTGGACTGACCATAAGAACCTGGAATACATCCAGTCAGCAAAGCGACTCACCGCGCGCCAAGCCAGGTGGGTGCTCTTTTTTGGTCGTTTTAATTTTTCTTTGACGTACAGACCTGGCTCCAGGAATGCCAAGCCCGATGCTCTGTCTCGTGTGCATGGGAAGGAGTCTGAGCCCAAGCTCCAACCTGACACCATCGTTCCCTCTACCTGTGTGGTTGCGGCTGCGGCTGTCACCTGGAACATTGAAAGGGAGGTCATGGCAGCACAACAGACTCAGCCCGACCCAGGTAACGGTCCCCCTGGGCGCTTGTTTGTTCCAGATGCTGTTAAATCTAGTGTGTTGTAGTGGGCTCACTCTTCCAAACTTACCTGCCATCCTGGAGTAACCCGTACCCTAGCCTTCCTCCGTAGGCGGTTCTGGTGGCCTTCAATGAAGGAGGATACTAGGTCTTTTGTTTCTGCCTGTCCTGTTTGTGCCCAGAATAAGCCCTCCACTCGGGCCAGTGCCGGTCTGCTGCGCCCCCTGCCTGTTCCACACCGTCCCTGGTCGCATCTGTCCTTGGATTTCGTCTCTGGTCTGCCCGCCTCCGACGGTAATACCGTTGTACTTGTTACGGCTCGCCCACCCCGCGCCGTGGCCCGCCCACCCTTCGCCGGCAGCCAATCAGCTCGTCAGGGCCGGGCTCAGTCGTCAGGGCTGGGCTTAAATTTGCTGGTCTCCCAGCGCCCATTGTCAGTTCGTGCCGTAACTTCCTCGCAGGAGTGGTTACTCTTCCCTCCCGGTGCATTTCTCTCCGAGTTTATCTCAGCCCTTGGTTTCCTGTTTTCTTTGTGACGTTTCCCTGTGGAAGTATCCTGACGTGTTCCCAGTTTGGATTTACCCGTGAGTTTTTTCGTGGACTTCCTGTTTTTCTTAGTCGCTCATTGCCCCCTGTTTGCCCGTTGTATGAGCAAGTAATAAAGTACGCCCGTTTCAGCTAATCCCATCTCTGCCTGGTGTCGTGCGCTTGGGGTCTTCCACAAACCCCAACAGTACTGACTGTTGTTGATCGCTTCAGTAAATTTGTTAATTTTTTGCCCTTGTTGAAACTGCCTTCGGCCCGAGAGACTGCAGATCTGCTGGTCAGGGAGGTTTTCCGGATCCACGGTCTTCCCCGTGATATAGTGTCTGACCGTGGTCCCCAGTTCACTTCTGCTGTCTGGAAGGCTTTCTGCTCTGCCATCGGTGCCACCGTCAGTCTGTCATCGGGGTTCCATCCTCAGACCAACGGCCAGGCCGAGAGGGCCAACCAGGTATTGGAGACTGTTCTCCGCTGTCTGGTGTCTGCCAACCCATCCTCTTGGTCCTCACAACTTCCCTGGGTAGAATATGCCCATAACACCTTGCCATCGTCTGCTACTGGGTTGTCACCTTTTCAATGCCTTTATGGCTATCAGCCTCCCCTTTTTCTTTCTCAGGAGGAGGACATTCCGGTTCTGTCTGTCCAGGCCCATGTCCGTCGGTGCCGCAGGACCTGGCAGCGAGCCCGTGCTGCACTGCTCAGGGCCTCCGGCCGTTACCAGTGCTTGGCTGATCATCATCGCACCCCTGCTCTGGACTACTCCCCCGGTGACCAGGTATGGCTCTCTACCAAGGACCTACCTTTGAAATCAGACGCTAAGAAACTGTCCCCCAGGTATATTGGTCCCTTTTCAATTGTCAAAGTCATTAACCCCTCTGTGGTCCGTCTGAAGCTGCCCCGCACTCTCCGGGTTC
The DNA here is from genome assembly GCF_029633865.1 of Lampris incognitus. Taxonomy (NCBI): domain Eukaryota; kingdom Metazoa; phylum Chordata; class Actinopteri; order Lampriformes; family Lampridae; genus Lampris; species Lampris incognitus. Next base: position 150,679,795 of record NC_079212.1, on the reverse strand, counting down.
ATCCTTCCTTCCATGTGTCCTGCCTCAAACCTGTCTCTACCAGCCCTCTAGTTCCTCCGCCCCCCCCGCCCCCACCTATGATCGACGATCATCCTGCTTACACTGTTCGCCGTCTCCTGGACTCTCGTCGCTGCAGTCGCGGCCTGCAGTATCTCGTTGACTGGGAGGGATATGGCCCGGAGGAAAGGTGTTGGGTCCCTCGTCGCCTTGTCCTGGACGCGACCCTCGTCCGGGACTTCCACAGGACGCACCCTGACAGGCCTGTGGGTCGCCCGGTGGCGCCACTCGGAGGGGGGGGGGTACTGTCACAACCCCTCTCCCTTGACACCTGCTCACTCCTCCTCCTCCTTGACTCTGGCACACCTGTCCATGGTTTCAATCAACACACCTGCTGGCAATCAAGCAATCACCCTCACCTTTAAGAAGCCTCCACTGTGGACCAGTCTTCGCTGGAACGTAGCCATTCATGGTTTGTTGCCTAAAGGTTATTGCACGTCCAGTCCCAGTCCCAGTCCTAGCCTGCATTCTCTGATGTTCATAGTTTGTGCATTCTTGCCTGCCTGTCGGATTTTTTGCTCTCTGCTCTTCAGGACTTCAGCCTGCCAGTCTCCCTGCCACTGAGCCAACTCCTGCTCTACTCCTGGGATCTGCCACTTCAATAAAGACTTGGTTTTTTCCTTACCTGGTTGTCCCGTCTGCTTTTGGGTTTTTCCAGATACGTGACACCATTACTCTTTGGAAGATGGATGGCGCTGACGTTATTCCAAATGGCAGCCGGTTGTAGTGGAACATTCCCTTATGTGTGGTGATGGTAATGTAACTGCGAGAGCCCACCTGCAGGTAAGCATGGGAGAGATCCAGTTTGCTGAAACGCTGCCCCCCCCCCCCGCTAGGGAAACAAACAGATCTTCTATCCGGGGAATAGGATAATGTTCAGCACAAAGGGCGGAGTTGAGAGTTACCTTAAAATCCCCACAGATGTGTACACCCCCCTTTTTCTTGGCACAATGGGGGCGGGCCACTCACTAAATTGCACTGGGGATATAACACCTAGTTGTCGCAGGCACTCCAGTTCTGCTTCCACTTTGGGCCTGAGTGCATATGGGACCACACGAGCCTGACAGAACTTCGGTTGATGTTCTGGCTTCAGTGTCAGTGCTACTTCACAGCCTTTCAGAGTTCCCAGTTCATCTTTGAATACATCTGCATGTCGGTGTAGCACGGCTTCCAATGTGTCTCCCCACATGTGATGTATGGATCTGACAGTTTCTATGGCTCTCCAGTTCAGTCTCAATCTTCTCAGCCACTCCCGCCCGAAAAGGGGTGGCGCATTACCTTTCACCACATATAGGGGGAGTCGTGCTCTTTGTTTGTTTATCTGCACCCTAACGTTCATGACCCCAACATTGGGGATCACTTGACCTGAGTAGGCTTTCAGCAGGATGTGGATGTGGTGCAGAGGAAGATGGCAGAATTTTACTTTGTACAACTCTTCTGAAATAACGGAGACTGCTGCACCGGTGTCTAGTTCCATCTCTGTTGTTAGCCCCTCTACTTTTGGCCTCACCCACATTACTGAATAGGTCGGATTGACCTGCTGTATGACATTTTCACTCACAGCTAGTATATCTACCTTGTGCAGGGTAATTCAGCGTCTGAGTCAGTATCAGTGTCACTCGGCTTGGCACTGGTGTCCAATTTATTTAACTGTCTCTCGGAACAATCTTTCCCTCTCTGCCCTTTTATTTTCCACATTGTGTTACCTGCCTTATTTCCCTGCTTGCTCTCTCTGCATGTGCGTGAAATGTGGCCTTTCTTACCGCAGCGGTGGCCGAGCTGATCTTTGAAGAAACAGTCACTTTCGGTTTAATTTGTCCTGCCACATCGAGTGCATCTCCTCCCCGGAGTGACTGGAAGAGACATGGCATTCACTTTCAAGGAGCCGCTGAGCTGCTGGGACTCCATAGAGACGGCGATTTCCACTGCTCTCTGGTAGGTGAGGGCAGGCTCCGTTAACAGCTTCTTCTGAATGGACTGGCTGTTGAGGCCACAAACAAACCTGTTCGTCAGAGCATCATGTAAATAAGCCCCAAACCCACAGTGCGCCGACAGTTTTTTCAGATCAGCAATATACTGTGCTATTGCTTCCCCCTCCGCTTGGTTCCTTCTGTGAACGCAATCTCTTTCGGCCATCACAATGGGCTTCGGGGAGAAATGGGCCTGCAATACAGCCACAGTCGGATCATATATTCTCTCTCCTGGCTTGTCTGGAGCAATTAAGCGGCGCAACAGTCCCTAAGTTGTCAGCCCAATCACATTTAAAAAAAAAACCTGACAGCTTCTTCTCCCCCTCAATCCCATTTGCCAGCACAAAATGGGCAAACCTCTCCACATACGTTGACCACTGCTCCGCCGCCTCTTCTAAGGCATCAAGATGCCCGATGATCCCCGCCATCTCTTCTTTGAAGTGATACCGGCACTGCTAACTAGCAACTAGCACTGTTAACCTAGCCATACGTTGCTAACTTGCTAACGCGGATTCTTCGTTACCGCAGCGTCGTAGGGAACGCCAGGTGGACCGTACTCGTCGGTTAGATTCACAGACGGAAGTCACCGACTTCTCTGTACTAAACTTGAAGTACATAATAAAATAACAGGAGCGAAGCGGACTTTCGTTGTGCTGTGATCCGACTTTATTCCAGAGAGAGAGAGCAGAATAAGACAACCCGGCAACAGTGATGCCCATTATAGCAACACTGGCGCCCTCTAACGGCACCATAGGGAAGTGTCCAGAGCAGACAAACACAAAATACATCACATCCACCACTTGGTCAACAATGTCAATTCCCATGTCGTCGATCCAATGGCACACAGTATGATTTGACAACGGCACTTTCTTCAGGACATCAGCTGCTTTCTTATCGATCATCGTTTCTGCGAGAATGACAGCAGCAGGCAAGGTCAGCTCTTCGGCTGTGGCAAATGCCTCCAAAGCCTTGGTTGAGACCGATGTCGCTTTCTTTGGTTTTTCTTGGCTTCTCTTAAATTCAGCCAGCTTTTGATGGAAAAACTCGGAGGGTTTACCCACACAGGAGAGATGCGTAGTACTGAGGTGGCGATGGGACTGTTTCATGCTATTAATCGAAAGCACGTCGCCACAGAGTAGATGTAGCAGCCACCAGATGCAGTTTATGTCCTTAAATTACCTCAGTAGCCATGTTTTGATGTGTTGTTTGATTTGTTGATGTATGCTAGAGTTGCGTTTGAAGTTTGTCAGTTATGTTGCATATGTAGCTGACATTGATTTGTTCCTTTTCGGCATGACTTTCCTCAATGGTAACTGATTGGTTAGTTGGGAAACTGTCGCGCATTGCGAAAAAGTATAGCCAATAATACTATAGCCAGCAAATTATTACTTAATTTTAGTTGTCCCAATTTTGGTTAAATTTGGACCTGACTGCTGCCTTCGACACGGTTGACCATAATATTCTTTTATCACGTCTTGAGCTGTGTGTAGGCATTAAAGGTACTGCTCTAGAATGGTTCAAGTCTTACCTGTCAAATAGAAGCTTTTCTGTCCATATAGACCAATTCTCTTCAGCTGCAGCCCCACTTAACTGTGGGGTCCTCCAAGGCTCCATTTTGGGCCCCATGCTCTTCTCATTGTATATGCTGCCCTTGGGGTCCATTTTTAAAAAACATAATATGCCTTTTCATTGTTTTGCTGATGATTTGCAACTCTATCTGCCTATAAAAACAAACAGCAGAGATTCTCTACAGGCTTTGCTGAGTTGTTTAAAGGATGTCAACACATGGATGGCGTTGAACTTCCTGAAACTAAATCAAAATAAGACTGAAATTATTGTATATGGACAACCTGATCTTCTGGATGGTTATGATAGTGCTCTTGGCCCTTTAGTGTCCTACAGTCACTCTTCTGTTAGGAATCTTGGTGTGATTTTTGACAGCTCTTTTAACTTTGATAAACAAATAAGCTCAGTAGTCAAAACAAGTTATTTTTTAATTACTTCTGGGAAAAGTAAAGGCCTATCTCCCTCCAAATGATCTTGAAAGGGTAGTTCATGCTTTTTTACCTCTCGTTTGGATTATTGTAATTCATTGTATGTTGGTGTAGCTCAGTTGTCGCTTCGTCGCCTGCAGCTTGTACAAAATGCAGCTGACAGGAAAGAAACGACGTGATCACATAACACCAGTACTGGCCTCCCTTCACTGGCTCCCTGTCTGTTTTAGGATCCAGTTTAAGATATTATTACTTGTTTTCAAGTCTTTAAATTGGCTGGCACCATCTTATGTATCTGAGCTGATACATCATCATACACTAGTGTAACCAGGTTAAAATTAATGTTTTTATTTTATTTTGTTTGAGTATGAAATATCACCAAATCCTGTCTGTGTGCTGTTATTTGTGTTTACTACATTTTATTTTATGTCATTATTTACTTTTATGTGTTTTACAACGACCGTCATATACGTGTACTGTCGTTTTAAGAGAGAGGTCTTATGGGTACACGGAAGACGGAACGCGGGAGAGGCCATTTTTGTTTTGTGGGAGGAGTCTCAAGCAGCAATCGAGCCGAGCCACGCGTGTTTCTTACCGTGGGACAGTTTTGCGGGTTGAGGAGAACGTAACCTTGAGTATCCCTGTAAGAAGATACTGCAAGCTGTGGGATAAAATACTTGTTTATCCTTTCTTACATCGGAGTCCCGTGGACGGTTTCTACTTCTAACGCACACGAGTGGAGTCCGGGCAGTGGTTGAACTTCGACCCCCACGTCCGTAAGAAACACCGCTCCTGCTGGAGGACTGGACGGTTGTCGAAGGGTTTGAAACCAAAATAAATGGCAAGGTGGGCCAAATAGAGTCCTATGTGTCCCCCCTCCTTCCTTGATTATGATGATGATGATGATGATGATGAGAGACTGAGGGCCCCCCATAACACCTGGGACCCCACCGAAAATAGAACACAACGCAGAGCTGATGATGGAAGTGACGGGCATGCAGCAGGCTGACCAGCACAGAACAGCATAGGACTGCCCCCGTTACATTGGTGCCGTGACCCTCCTGGATTCTGAGAGTGACATCAGTTGCTCGCCGCGGGAGGCTGCTGTCGTCATCAAGCCCCAGACGTCCTCAGGTATTTCTATAGACTGTACACTCATGTTACAGTGGACTGGAGTTGAGCTGTGTGGACACTGAACAGTCATAGCTGTGGTTACCATGGACTGGGCTTGTGAACAGGACATTTGTATATACTGAAGGAAGAAAAACACACGAAAAAAAAGGAAAAAAAGGTTACTGTTGATGTGATTGAAGGACTCGTGTGAATAATCTATTGATCTAAACTACTGGATATGTGCATATGTGATTAATCTATTGGTGAATTTGTTGATTGTGTGTGATTGTTTCAATCTCTTAGTGATTTCTAGATTCAATTATTTAAATGAATTGAGCTTTTCACTTTTTTATTTTATTTTTTATTTTATCTGAGTGTTAGAGGTAGGAACATGGCAGAGGGTGGTTCGTACGTAGGTGGGGGTAACATTGCTGATCAGGATCTTTTGGATCGCCAGTGTGCTATGGAGAGGGGGTACCAGTTAGATGTGGGTGGGGGTTTACGGCTAGGTGTAGGTAGGAGTTTCGGGCAGCTCTTAGAGGGCGGAGAACCAGACACCAGAGCACCAGGACCTAGAGACCCGACCACATTTGGCACTCCTCAGTTCACCTCCACACGCTACGTAGAATGGGCCAGGCCAGGTATCAGCGAAGGGGCTGTGCTGGGTAACAGCGAGCAGCCAGTGGGTGAGTTAGCCATGCTCATTACTCGGTTAGCAGAGAAGATAGGAGAGTCAATCACTGCTAAGCTGCAGGAAACACAAATGCTTAGAAACACACACACAGACAGTGCTAGGTCTGCTGAACAGTGTTCGGAGACAGCTCCTAGTGTTAGAGTAGTAATGCAGACAGACGCTAGGGAGCCTCCTATTTTCAGGGGCGATAGCTCTGATAAGTTTACAGTTCATGAGTGGGAGAGCCTTATGACTTTGTATTTGAGGAAGCGAGCCATTCCAGTTAGTGAGCAGTCACATGAGATTCTAGCTAAGCTTATGGGGAAAGCAGGGGACGTGGTGAGGATAAAGCTGCGCAACACATCTGTCGACCACATAGCGAACCCCCACATTATTTTTGATGTACTGAAGCAACACTTTAGTGACTTCACATACTCGAGCATGCCCCTGGCGGACTTTTACAGTACGCTGCCCAAGCCAGGTGAGGACGCTATGGAGTATTGGATTAGGCTTAATAAGACAGTGGAGGTGGCTGACGAATGCTTGAAGTGGCAGGGCCGTAGTATTGAAGAGCCAAGCCACGAGGTAAGCATGATGTTTATCAAACACTGTCCAGATCAGTCTCTTGCCAATGTTTTTAAGTTCAAGTCCGCAGGGAAATGGTCTGCTAGCGAGATCCAGGAGAGGCTTGATGAGCACATGCTGCAGAGGAAGTCCCGTGTTGCTGCAGGTGGACAACGTGAAGCAGGCGCGGTAGAACGTAGGTTCCATTCACAGGTTCATGTCCCTGTAGTCGACATGGCTCCCGACTTGAACACGACCGTGCCGGTGGTGCTATCTCCCGTCCCGGCTCATGCGTCATCTCCTATACCATTTTGTGCAAGGTCTCCTACACCGTCTCCTGCACCGTCTCCCGCACCTGTCTCTGGCGGTGATGACTATATGAGGAGTTTGGTGAGCTTGCTAGACCGTTTGGTCAAAATGCAGACTCAGGTTCCAGTTAGCGCTGCAGTCCGGACACCGACGCAGACTCAACCGCCAGCTAGCGCCGCAGGGCAGGTGTCAGACGCACCGCAGAGGTTGTGCAGGGTTTGTAAGTCTCCGGATCACTCCACATTTTCCCACTGCAGCCGGGAGAACCGATGTATAAACTGTTTGTCTCCTGGTCATTGGAAGAGGGACTGTCCTCACCCTCAGCCGCCCAACCAGCTCCGTTCTCAGCCTGGTGGAAGAGCTGGTCGTCAGTCTCGTCCGTTAAACTACTAAACCCACACCTAGAGAGGGATGGTGTGGGTAATGTAGATGTATCCCTCACTGATGTCTCCGACCTGGCTCACTTGTATGAAGACAAGTGTGCCAAAGCACCTCAGGGTTCGCGTATGGTCATTCAGGCGACACAGAGGATTCAGGCTTTCAGTGACTTGTTCTATGCTCCTGTTCTTATCAACCAGAGTGTGCAGCTTAATGGCATGTTGGATACTGGCTCTATGTCATGCAGTATCAGTGAAAATGCAGTAGAGAAGCTCCGCTCTGGGGGTGTTTTACCTGAGAAGCAGCAGCCTGAAGAGAACATTGTCTTGATTGGCTGCGGTGGTCTGGAGACTAGGCCTGATGGTTTTTATGACCTCAACATGCAGCTTTATGGTGTTTCCTTTGTCATACCCACTCTGGTCGTGCCCGGTCAGCATGATGATCTGATAGTCGGCACAAACGTCATTAAACATGTGGCCCATGTACTCAAGAGTGGTACTGAGTACTGGGACATCGCGTCCAGACAGGAACATCCGTCTAGTCCTGACGTTGAACAGTTCTTGTCCATGTTCACGAATGTAGAGCGCTGGAGGGGTGGTGCAGTTCCTGAGAAGATAGGTACTGTTAAGCTCACCCAGGCCGTGACACTCTTACCGAGGCACGAGCACTTAGTCTGGGGCAGACTTCCTGCTAAGGTGCCTATGTCAGCTGGAAGCACTGTTGTTGTGGAGCCGACAGACTCCAAGGCCATGCCACGCAGTGTCCTCGTAGGTCGACTTGTCACACCGCTCTGGGGTGATAGGTGGGTACCCATGACTGTTGTCAATCCATCTGACAAAGCCATCACACTGAAAAGGAACTGCAAGTTGGCTGATGTGTTTCCATGCTTGGCGATTGAGGACTTTAATGTTTTCCAGGGACTGCAATCAGTTGCAGGGAGGCATGAGTCCAACGCCACAGATAGTGCCTGTCCCCCTGTCCAGCCGGCTAGGAGTTTGTCAGAGCTCGGACTCAGTGACATTGACCTCAGCTCCTGTCAGGTTAGTGAGGCATGCAAGTCCCAGCTCACTCAGCTGCTCACCGAGTACCATGACATCTTCTCCAGGGACTCTCTGGACTGTGGCGAGGTCACAGGATACACACATCGCATCCATCTGGTGGATGAGCGCCCCTTTCGCTTGCCCTACAGGAGGGTTCCCCCAGCCCACTATCAGAAGTTGAGACAGGTTCTCACTGATATGGAGGAGAAAGGGATTATCCGGAAGTCCTCGAGCGCATACGCTTCACCGCTGGTTATGGTATGGAAGAAGGATGGCGGGCTTCGGATCTGCACTGATTTCAGATGGCTGAATGCTCGGACCTTGAAAGACGCTCATCCCTTGCCACACCAGTCGGACTGTCTTGCCGCGCTGGGTGGTAACTGCCTCTTTAGTACGATGGACCTCACCTCTGGCTTCTTCAACATCCCAATGCATGAAGATGACAAGAAGTACACTGCTTTCACGACTCCCCTTGGGTTGCATGAATACAATCGCATGCCACAGGGCCTTTGTAATAGCCCTGCAGCCTTCATGAGAATGATGATTGGGATCTTTGGGGATCTGAACTTCACGAAGCTTTTGTGCTATCTTGATGATCTTCTTGTCTTCGCGCCGTCAGAGGTTGAGGCTCTGTCGAGGCTCCGCACTGTGTTTCAGAGGTTGAGGGAGAACAACTTGAAACTGGCTCCGAAGAAGTGTCATCTGCTGCAGAAGCGGGTGCGGTTTTTGGGCCACGTGGTTGATGGCGGAGGTGTGTCTGTCGATCCCTCCAAAGTAGAGGTCATCTCCAACATGACAGTGCAGGATCTCATGGAAGGTGATGGGTGCACGCTTTCTGTTCGTAGGATCAAATCTTTCCTTGGTATGGTATTTTACTACCAGCATTTCCTCCCGAACTGCTCCTCCGTGGCTAAGCCCCTGTTCGCCCTTACAGCTGGACAAAAGAGGAGGGGGAGGTCGGCTAAGGATAAGAAGCCCCATGGCAGCTTCCGTAAGCTTACCTCCGCAGACTGGACGGTGGAATGTGGGGAAGCATTTGATCTGTTGAAGACGATGTTACTGGAGTGTGTGGTGCTTGCCCATCCAGACTTTGAGGTGCCTTTCATTTTGTCGGTCGATGCGTCTTTGGACGGACTCGGCGCGGTGCTGTCTCAAGTGCCCCGAGGAGAGTCCAAGGCCAGACCTGTTGGTTTTGCAAGCAAGTCCCTCAGTGCCTCACAGCGGAAGTATCCAGCTCATAGACTGGAGTTCATGGCGCTGAAGTGGAGTGTTTGTGAAAAGTTCAGCCACTGGCTGAAGGGTCAAAGCTTCACCGTTTGGACAGATAATAATCCGCTGACTTATCTCCTAACGAAGCCGAAGCTTGACGCGTGTGAGATCCGCTGGGTGTCTAAGTTGGCGTCTTACACCTTCGATCTCAAACACCTGCCAGGGAAGAAAAACGTGGTGGCGGATGCATTGAGTCGCGACCCTTTTTCCAAGCCCGTCAGTCAGAGGCTACTTAGGGAGCCCTACCCGGCCCTTGTTCAGGAAGCCGACGGGGTTGAGGGGGACTCTGTGCAGGATGTTTTCAGACTCAGTTGCCAGTCCCAAACACTGAGTAGTGCGCGATCTGGGTTTGCTTGTGATGCAGCTGAGGTCAGGGCTTTTTGTCAAGCCAAATGTGACTGGCCTGATGCATCAGTATTCACAGCACTCAGTTTGGTCCAGCACGTTCAGCATCTGTCGGGTGGTCAGGTTACACTGCCAATGTTATCCACCGAGGAGCTCAGGTTGAGTCAGGAGCAGGACCCCTGCATCTCCAAGGTGTTGCCCTTTGTCGCTGTTCGGAAGCGGCCATCGAGGCGTGAGAGGCATGGTGCTGACCAGAAGGTCCTCAGGCTGCTGAAACAGTGGGAGAAGTTGGAAGTCAATGATGGTGTCTTGTACAGGGTGACAAAGGACCCAGTGTCCAAGCAGAGGAGGTCTCAGTATGTTTTACCTCTGAGTCTGAAAGACAAGGCACTGTCTGGCATCCACGATCACGCTGGTCATCAGGGCCAGGACCGTACTCTCTCTCTTGCAAGGCAGCGTTTTTATTGGCCTGACATGGAGAGGGATATCAGAGCATATGTCAGATGCTGTCGGAGATGTGTGTTTGGGAAGACCCCAGAGCCAGCTGCTTGCGCGCCCCTGGAGAGCATTAAAACCTCCGCACCGATGCAGCTTGTGTGTATGGATTTCTGGTCCGCTGAGGACAGTAAGAAGCGGTCGGTCGATGTCCTAGTGGTTACTGACCACTTCACTAAGCTTGCTCACGCATTCCCCTGCGCCAATCAGACAGCGAAGCAGGTCGCCAAGAAACTCTGGGATCATGTATTCTGTGTTTACGGGTTTCCGGAGAGAATACATTCTGACCAGGGCACAAACTTTGAGAGCAACCTGATTGCAGAGCTTCTCAGGTTGGCGGGTGTAGCGAAGTCCCACACGACGGCCTACCATCCTATGGGTAATGGCGGGACAGAGCGGTTTAATCGCACGATGGGGAATATGCTCCGTTCCCTTCCGCTTCAGCAGAAGCAACAGTGGCCTCAGCAGATCCATTCTCTCACGCTCGCGTACAATGCCACTGTTCACGAGACCACGGGTTACGCGCCTTTCTTCCTGATGTATGGGCGTGTCCCAAGACTGCCGGTGGATGTTATGTTCAGGCAGGTTTTGCATGACCCTCACGTTGTTGATTATGACTCTTATGCTCAGTCTCTGCTTTCCTGTCTAAGGAGTGCAATGGAGATCGCTCAGAAGCACTCCACGGCTGAGCAGCAGCATCAGGCAGGACAGTACAACAGACATGCCAAGGGCACTGTCCTGTCTGTCGGGGATCGTGTTTTGGTTGCGAACCAGAGTGAGCGAGGGAAGAGAAAGTTGGCTGACAAATGGGAGAACGGAGTGTACACGGTTGTCGGTGTCAACCCCAATATCCACGTCTACAAGATTCAGGATGCAGAGGGGCACACCAGGGTGGTGCACAGGAACCGTTTGTTGGAGGTCAACTTCTTGCCCCTCCCTGAGTTAGATCAGGGTGAGGAGTCCAGTACAACCAGTCAGTTGCTTGACTGCGCAGGGTCCAATGAGGAGGACAGTGCAGATGGCCTGATGGTCTCAGGGGATGCAGTGGGGCTAGCAGTCTCATCACTTGGAGACTCACCTAGATCTGAGTGGGCAGAAGCGGAAGAGTTCATTCCGTCTAGTCTGGTAGTCAGTCCTGTGGGGGCCACTGCTCAGTCTCCACCCAAAACACACGCACCACACAACACACATGCACCACACATAGAGGCATCACACTCACTCGATGTAGGTGTTATATCTCACACTGATTCGCACACAGGGGCACCACCCTCACTCGATACAGATGTTGCAGCTCGCACTGTCTCACGCACACAAGTAGAGAGCGATGGTCGGGTTAGGACACGCACAGGGAGGGTGGTGAGGTCAGTGAACAGGTTAATAGAATCTATGGCTCAGATGCCATTTCTACGGAGTGTGAGGGTTTGAACTTTGATGGAGGTTGGAGTCATTCAAACTAGTTTAATGTGAGTTATTAGGTGTCTATCAGACAGGGTTGTTTTGGGCCAAGTGCATGGTGTGGCGTATCAGGCGTCACATTGATCTAAGGGAATTCTGAGACTTGATCAACCTCATTATTTTCTGGACCTCGTAACCGAGGTAGCTCCTAAGTTGACTGGAGGACTAGGTCCTTCTTTTCACTTGTGCCAGTAGTCAGTGATGGGCTTTTCCTTTCCTCTTTCTCTTTTTATCCTGCTGTCAGGATGTTGGTGAATTTCAGGAGGGGTGAATGTAACCAGGTTAAAATTAATGTTTTTATTTTATTTTGTTTGAGTATGAAATATCACCAAATCCTGTCTGTGTGCTGTTATTTGTGTTTACTACATTTTATTTTATGTCATTATTTACTTTTATGTGTTTTACAACGACCGTCATATACGTGTACTGTCGTTTTAAGAGAGAGGTCTTATGGGTACACGGAAGACGGAACGCGGGAGAGGCCATTTTTGTTTTGTGGGAGGAGTCTCAAGCAGCAATCGAGCCGAGCCACGCGTGTTTCTTACCGTGGGACAGTTTTGCGGGTTGAGGAGAACGTAACCTTGAGTATCCCTGTAAGAAGATACTGCAAGCTGTGGGATAAAATACTTGTTTATCCTTTCTTACATCGGAGTCCCGTGGACGGTTTCTACTTCTAACGCACACGAGTGGAGTCCGGGCAGTGGTTGAACTTCGACCCCCACGTCCGTAAGAAACACCGCTCCTGCTGGAGGACTGGACGGTTGTCGAAGGGTTTGAAACCAAAATAAATGGCAAGGTGGGCCAAATAGAGTCCTATGTGTCCCCCCTCCTTCCTTGATTATGATGATGATGATGATGATGAGAGACTGAGGGCCCCCCATAACACCTGGGACCCCACCGAAAATAGAACACAACGCAGAGCTGATGATGGAAGTGACGGGCATGCAGCAGGCTGACCAGCACAGAACAGCATAGGACTGCCCCCGTTACACTAGTCAGAGCACTCAGGTCAACAAACCAGATGCTCTTACATGTTCCGAGATCCAGGCTTCAGAATAGGGGCGACAGAGCCTCTGCAGTGGCTGCTGCCGCTGATCTCTGGAACAACTTACCAGTACACATCAGATCTGCCCCTGATCTCTGGAACAACTTACCAGTACACATCAGATCTGTCCCTGATCTCTGGAACAACTTACCAGTACACATCAGATCTGCCCCTGATCTCTAGAACAACTTACCAGTACACATCAGATCTGCCCCTGATCTCTGGAACAACTTACCAGTACACATAAGATCTGCCCCTGATCTCTGGAACAACTTACCAGTACACATCAGATCTGCCCCTGATCTCTGGAACAACTTACCAGTACACATCAGATCTGCCCCTGATCTCTGGAACAACTTACCAGTACACATAAGATCTCCTCAGACCCTAGAGACTTTTAAATCTTGGTTAAAAACCTACCTCTTCTGGCTGGCATTCAATTCAAGTTGAGCTTGACACCGTGATTTTATTGTGCAAATATACTTTTGCTTTTATGTTTTATTGCTTACATTTTATTTTTTATATTTATCTTTATATTTGAATATAGTTTATAATATTGTGTTTTCTTTACATATATTTTTATATTCATATGTGTCACTTATTTTATATTGTATTTTAAGCTTGTGCAGCACTTTGGTTCAACTGTGGTTGTTTTAAATGCACTATATAAATAAACTTGGCTTGACTTGATTATTACAGTTTATACATTATTTGGTTACAATTTTTTGTGCATTTTTAAATGTTTTTTTCTCTCATTTTAAAATCTTTTCACATACCCCCTGGGGACCACCCACGTACCACTAAGGGTACACGTACCCCCGGTTGGGAAACACTGCACTGCGCGGTCGAAAAACACACACTATACCATTCAGAATTGCAGCATGGAACATAAGGACACTCCTGGATGTCAGCCGTGGTACGGACAGACCTCAACGCAGAACAGCACTTATTGCCAGCGAACTGAAGCGCTATTGTGTGGATGTGGCGGCACTCGGTGAGACCGGGCTCCTTGAAGAGGGCTCGCTCAACGAAGTAGGAGAGGCGACGGGCGCGGCTGGACATCGGAGCACAAAAGAGCCACTCATATCTATGGCTCTGTTAGCGACGGGCGTTGGTAAACACCGGAACACAAAGAGCCATGGACATCAATAGCTCTGACAACGACTCCTAGAGGATACATTCTGAGTCTCATCAGCAGCCAGTCAGACTAGCTTGGTCTAGTCAGAAAGGCAGAACTGAGGAAGCCTCTTGGATGAGAGGCGAAACGTCTTCACGGATAAATACCAAGTCCAGTTGCACTTGATTCAACTCCTTTGGAGAACCATGATGACCTGGATGAATGAGAACATTCACAGACAAGAAGTAGGAGAGGGTTATACATTCTGTTGGAAAGGATACCCCCTAGGAGGTCAACACATCCATGGAGTTGGTTTAACAATCAAGAACAGTCTCTTACCCAGCCTCGAAGAAACACCAGTGGGCATTAGTGAACGGCTGATGACTCTCCGCATACCCCTCGCAAAATGCCTTGATAAGTGCCTACGCTCCAACTTTACCATCCCATGATGAAGAGAAAGATCGCTTCTACCAGGCACTCCATGATATACTCATCAACATCCCAAGGAGCGACAAGGTCATTTTGCTTGGTGATTTTAATGCCCGAGTTGGGAAGAACATGCAAAGTTGGAATGGAGTGATTGGCGTCCACGGCATTGGAAAAGTCAACCCCAATGGCATAAGACTTCTTAGTCTGTGCTCGGAACATGACCTCACCATCACAAACCCCATTTTCCGACAGAAGAATAAATACAAGGCATCCTGGATGCATCCCAGATCCAAACACTGGCACCTGCTTGATTATGCTATCGTGAGGCGGGCTGATCTTAAAGACGTGCTCCTTACGAGAGCTATGCGAGGAGCAGACTGCTGGACAAACCACCGTATGATCCTGAAAAAAGTCAGAGTGCATGTCCGACCTGTTGTACCTTCCTTAGAGTATTGACCAACTTATACTGCTAGGTTACAATATAAATCAGTCGGGAGACGGATTCGAAATTGCCGTCATGACAGCCGGTGGTTTTATTATACAACTGTCACATGACACTCCAAGGCACCCGTAATATCAATACCCTGGTCCGCCTATAGGTGGCAGCCACGGACCAGGTATAATCACAATATATAACATCTCCTCCCCACTTAATGAACATGTGGCATCACTAATATCAGAACAAACACCAATAAGCCACTATCATGACATGTAAACACTATGTTGTCCATGGTAACTAAAATATCTCAAATCCCTGGAATCAAAACTGTTCAATTACAAATAACAATATAATTAACAGTCCCCCTTACTCCCAGTGACAAGCAACAATATTCCCTCCCCCTTTTTTTAACTGAGGAAATGAGGTGGACTACTCAGACCCTGCCATAACCCTGGGGATTATTCTGCCCCATTCTTCAGAGTGTGGCTACTATAAATCTAGGCATTTAGGAGACCGCCGTTCTCTCTGGGGATACCGGCGGTTAGCACCAGCCTCTGGCGGATCTACAAGGGGTACAACAGGGACAGATCCGTGTGGAGCATGATGACAGTTCTGTCTCTGAAACTGCTGAAGAGATGGGCCCAGAAGAAGTAGGTTCTGTGTGACCTGGTGCATTCTGGGTGAGGGTGGGTTGGGCTGGATTGTCCTGCTCATATGGCTCAGCACAGACTGCTGGTAGTGGTGTAGCAGTGTTCTCAGATGCTGTTTCTGCAGCAAGCAGTTGGTCTGTGTGTCTCCTCCAGATGGTGTCCTCAGTTGTCCGGACTGTATAGGACACAGGTCCTGTCTGTGCCAGGACGGTGGCTGGCACCCATTTTGCTCCGGTGTTATAGTTGTGTGCCAGTACACTGTCACCTGGAAAACCCTTTCTTTTGCTTTATGTTGGAGTTGTTGAACCTGAGTTTGTTGTTTCAGGTGAACAGTCTCTTTGGTCATTGGTGGTTTTAGGAGGTCGAGGTTGGTGCGGATATGTCTCTTCATGAGCAGTACCGCAGGAGCAGCTCTTGTGGTTGCGTGGGGCACATTTCTGTAAGACAGCAGGAAGCTGTTCAGCCTCTGGTGGAGAGAGCCTTGGCCTTGAGAAGCCTTCAAAGCGTGTTTCATGCTCTGAACAAATCTCTCTGCTAATCCATTAGTAGATGGGTGATAGGGAGCAGAGTGGATGTGTTGCACTCCATTTACCTCGAGGAATCGCTCGAACTCTTGTGAGACAAATTGGGGCCCGTTATCACTCACCAGCTGTTCTGGGTAGCCAAACCGACTGAACATTTCCCCAAGTTTCTCAATGGTTTTCTCAACTGTTGTCGATCTCATTGTGGCCACTTCCGGCCACTTGCTGTGAGCATCAACTGCCACCAGAAACATCCTCTCCTCGAACGGGCCAGCAAAATCAATGTGGACACGCTGCCAGGGTCCCTCTGGCCATTCCCATGGGTGGAGGGGGGCTGGCTGTGCTATGCTGCGCACCCGCTGACCAGATGGACATGTTCTCGTAGTCTCTTCTATTTGCCCATCCAGCCCAGGCCACCAGAAGTAGCTCCTGGCGAGTTCTTTCATGCGGACCATTCTGCTGTGGCCTGCATGTAGCTGCTGTAGTAGCCTTTTTCGCAGTGTGGGTGGAATAATCATTCTGCGTCCCCATAGGAGACATCCTGCCTGCACAGAGAGCTCATTCCTTCTTGCCAGGTACGGTTTTAGCTCTGCAAGGTTCCCACTCCTTCCGCTGATCACAACATCTATCAGTTTGGACAGCACAGGGTCGTTTCGGGTGCGTCGTTTCACTTGAGTAGAAGTGATGGGAGCCTCCTGCACTTGCCTGAAGTAGAAAATGCCAGCCTGCTGTGGCTCACCATGGTCAACCGGCAGGGGCAGCGTAGAGAGGCTGTCGGCATTTGCATGCAGCTCCGACTTGTGGTATTTCACGTCATAGTCATGGGCGGACAACAATAAGGCCCATCTTTGCATCCGAATGGCTGCCAAGGAAGGAATACCAGTATGGGGTCCGAAAATTGTTTGTCAGGGCACAGTGTTCTGTCAGAAAGACAAATTTCCTCCCAAAGAGATATTCCCAAACACAATTCCCAGTGCTTCTCGTTCAATTTGCGCATAGTTGCGTTCGGCTTGGTTGAGTGTGCGTGAAGCGAACGCGACCGGCCGCTCTTCACCACTGGGCATGATGTGAGAAATGACTCCCCACTCCGTAAGGGGAAGCATCACATGCGAGTTGTAAGGGCAATGTGGGGTCAAAGTGTGTCAACGTGTCAAAGTCAAGCAGTGCTTTTTTGTTTGCGCAAAGGCAGCCTCACACTGTTCAGTCCATTTCCATGCCTTGCCATGGCACAGCAGCTGGTGAAGCGGTCGCAGCAGAGAAGAGGGGCTCCGTATGAATTCCCCATAGCAGTTTAGGAGCCCGAGATAAGAGCCTAGTTGACTCACATTTTGAGGCGTCGGTGCTTCCACGATCGCTTTGATTTTGGATGGAGCTTTGTGTAAGCCCTCTGAATCTATTATGTGACCCAAATACTCTACTGCAGACTGGAAAAACTCACACTTTGATCTGCGGACCCTGAGTCCATATTCTTCCAGCCGCTGCAGTGTGGCGTCCAGATTTTCCAGGTGCTCTTGCTCTGTCTTCCCGGTGACCAGTATGTCGTCCAAGTAGCATTGGACGCCAGTCAAGCCGCTCAATATCTGGTCCATCACACGCTGGAAGAGAGCCGGGCCGATGTTATTCCAAAGGGTAGCCTGCAGTATTGGTAGAGGCCCTTGTGAGTGATCCAAAGGAATTGAATCAAGTGCAACTGGACTTGGTATATATATCTATATATCCAGTTGCACTTGATTCAATTCCTTTGGATAACCATGACCTGGATGAATGAGAACATTCACAGACACCCTTGTGAGTGACTATTGTGAGCAGCTCTCTCGACTTCTCATCAACTTGCATCTGGAGGGAGGCTTGTGTGAGGTCAATTTTGCTGAATTTTTGTCCTCCAGCCAATCCAGTGAAAAGCTCCTCAATGTGGGGCAGTGGATATTGTTCTGCCTCAAGCACTGGGTTTATGGTGACATTGAAGTCTCCGCAGACTCTCACTGAATTATTTTTTTTATAACTGGCACGATTGGAGTGGCCCAGTCACTCCGGCTGACAGGCTGCAGCACCCCCCTCTTGACCAAGGATTCCAGCTCTTCTTGAACCTTGGTTTGCTATCCGGCTGAATGTTCAGTTTAACTGTTATGTCTTTCATCGTCCCCAGTTCCTCCTTGAACACATCTGCATGTTTGTTCAGAACGGTTGTCAGACGTTTTTCACCTTTGCACACCATACGAATTGCAGGCCAGTCCAGTGTGAGCTCCGCCAGCCACGACCGACCCAGCAGAGAGGGAAAGTTCCCTTTGACTACATACAATAGTAGTTTAGCTGTCTGGCCATTCACCAGGACTGTGACACTGATGACGCCATTTGTTCGCACTGACTCGCCGGTGTATGATTTCATTTTGAGGCTGGTTGGTTGTAATGGAAGGTGCTGCAAGGTTTCCTTGTAAACAGCATACGACACGATGGAGACGGCTGCACCGGTGTCAATTTCCATGCGCACTGGTTTCCCCTCCAGCAGTGGAGTTTCCCAATATCCATCTGGACCTCCCTGCACTGACAGTACATACACTGATGCCTCATCTGATGAGCTGTTGGGCTCAGCGGTGGTGTGGCTTGGTTCCACACTGTGTACAGACTGTCTCTTTTTGAATGTGGGCATTGGCTTTTTGGTTACTTGCCTTGGGTTTCTGTCAGCTCCCTTACTTCTGCAAGCGCGTTCCAGGTGCCCCTTTTTTCCACACTTCCTGCTATCCACCTCCTTACTCCAACAATGGGCTGCAAAATGTCCTGTTTTGTCGCATCGGTAACATTTTTCGTGAGCCCCCTTGTGCTCGGTGGAGACCCGGTGTAGTTTACCACTTGTACTGAGGTGCTGGGCCTCCCTGGCAGCTAGCTCCGTTGACACAGCAATCTCATCAGCTTTATCCAACGTGAGTGAACCTTCAGCTAGCAGACGTTTCTGAGTAGCCTCCCTCCTCAGCCCGCACACGAGTCTGTCTCTTATGGTGTCATTCAGCACATCATTGAATTCAAAACGCTCTGCTAGCCTCCTCAGTGCAGCCACAAACACTGTTACACTCTCCCCTTCCTCTCAGTTTCTTCTATGGAAACGAAAACGTTCTGCATTTACCAGTGGCTCGGGTGAGACATGGGCCGTCAACGTAGCCATATGCTAGCGTAGCTTCTAGTCCCAGGCTTGGCTGGCTGGACCAGGCAACGCAGCATTAAGTTCCATTACTCAGGAACGTTGGTACAATCTTCTCATCTGCAATCCCATATGCTTGAGCAAAGTATTCAAAACGTTCCGTGTAGGAGCGCCACTGCTCAGTATTGTCATCAAAGGGGCCAATGCTCTCACTCATCCCCGCCATTTTCACCTCGTTCGCCGCTTTTTTCTGCAGCCTCTGTTGGTGAATCTAACTTGCTAACCTGCTAGCTTCCAGCTTTCACAGCAACAGTTCAGCTCAGAATCTTCAAAACGAGCAGAGAAGCACACGCAGATGTCAAATAAGATCCTCGTCGCCACTTTGTCGTATCTTCCTTAGAGTATTGACCAACTTATACTGCCAGGTTACAACATAAATCAGTCGGGAGACGGATTGGAAATGTGCCGTCATGACAGCCGGTGGTTTTATTATACATCAACTGTCACATGACACGCCGTCACCCGTAATATCAATACCCTGGTCCGCCTATATGTGGCAGCAACGGACCAGGTACAATCACAATATATAACACGACCCTTGAGACGCCAATCTGGGCCAAAAAAGAAACCACTCCACTGCGCCAGACTCTCCAACAGTGACACCCGAAACACCTTCCGTCGTTCTCTAGACGATAAGTTAGTTGACGTTGAAGGCTGATCAACTCAGGAGTCTGGGATGGATGAAAAGTGGACCTCTCTGAGCACCACCCCCAATCCATTGGCTTCAAAACCAAGAAACATCAGGACTGCTTTGATGACAATGCCGGAACGATTTCCACCTTCCTGGACAACATAAGGCACACAGAGCCGCCCTCAGCAACCCACCATCCCAACCTCTCGAGAAAAAATGGCAAGACCTCCGCTCTGAGGCCGAAGCAGCTCTGTGGAATCTGCAAAATTAGTGGTGGATTTTGAAAGCCAACGAAATCCAGGTTCATGCAGACAGGAATGACATGCATGGTTTCTATGGCACAGTTAAGACCACCTATAGCCCCAGAAACTGCTCCCTGGCACCCGTTAGGTCTGCTGATGGAACAACTCTTATCAAGAACCAGGTCCTGTTATGGAGTGGTGGGCCGAGCATTTTAACACCCTGCTCAACCAGCCTACCCCAGTCGACTCAACTGTACTGGCAGAGCTCCCTGAACAGCCTACCTTGCAAGACCTAGACCTCCCACTATCTTTAAAAGAAATTCTACATGCAGTCAAGACCCAGACGCCCTGGACCTGATAATATTCCAGCTGAAATCCTCAAAGAAGGAGGCTACCTCTGCATGGGGACACTGTATCTCTATATCCTTGAGGTGTGGAGTCACAAGTGTGTCCCCCAACAGTGGAAAGATGCCAACATTGTGGCCATTTATAAAAACAAAGGAGACAAATCCATCTGCTCCAACAGTAGGGGTATTTCACTGCTGGCCATTGCAGGAAAGGTTCTAGCCAAGATCATGCTCCGCAGACTAACACTCACAAGAGCCGAACGGGTCATACCAGAGTCACAATGCGGCTTCCGAAAGGATAGCTGGACCGCTGACATGACCTTTGTCACACACCAGCTCCAGGAGAAATGCCGAGAACAGCACGAGGATCTATACATAGCATTCATAGACCTCTCAAAGGCATTTGATACAGTTAACCGGGCCCTGCTGTGGCAAGTCCTGAAGATATGTGGATGTCCACCCAAGTTTCTCACCATCCTGGGACAGTTTCACTCAGGAATGATGGCCCGAGTGGTAGTGGGGAACCACAGTTCTGAGCCCTTTGGTGTGCAGACTGGAGTCAGACAAGGCTGTGTGCTAGCCCCAGTCCTGTTCAATATCTTTTTAGTCTCTGTTACAACACTGTTACGAAGGAAGATGGAGAAGCAGGCTGGAGTCACCATTGACTTCAGGCTCGATGGAAACCTATTCAACATCAGGAGGTTTCAGGCAACCACCAAGTTAACCTCTGAGAACATCATTGAGCTACAGTATGCTGACAGTTGTGCCCTGGTAGCCCACACACCAGAAGCCCTACAGAACACTCTGTGGTAGTTGTAACTGCATACAGGAGAACGGGACTGATCGTCAACACCCAAAAGACAGAGGTAATCTGTCAGTTGACTGCCGGCCTCGCAAACCACCCAACAACTTTCACAGCAGAAGGGCAACAACTGGCCACTGTTCCTGCCTTCAGATATCTGGGAAGCATACTATCTGACACCTGCACAATGGTTGATGAGATCCAGCATCGCCTCAAACAAGCCTCAACATCTTGTGGTCGTCTAAGGAGAAAGGTTTTCCAGAACAGCAACCTCAGTCTCCACACCAAGGTGCTTGTTTACAGAGCAGTGTGCATCTCCACACTACTCTATGGATGTGAGGCAGGACCATCTACAGCCACCATCTCACAAGCCTGGAGGCCTTCCATGTGAAAGGTCTCCAGAGGATCCTCAGCATTACTTGGGAGGACAGAGTGCCACACACAGAGGTGTTGGAGCAGGCAGGCAGCTGCAGTGTGGAGTCTACCCTAAACCACCATCCACTCAGGTGGCTTGGGCATGTTATTCACATGCCCGGCCAACGACTCCCATGTAAAGTCCTCTACGGCCAACTACGCCTTGGTCAACACACTGCTGGTGGGCAGAAGAAGCGATTCAAAGACCAAATGAAGACCACGCTGAAAAGATGTCAGATCAGCCCCTCTTCTTTGGAGGAACTTGCCTCCTGCCGCAGCATCTGGTGCTCTCACGTCTCACAGGGAGTGAAGTCTATGGAAAACCAGCGCACACAACACCGTGTAGCAAAGCGTGTGAAGAGGCACGCTCACAAAGCTACCCCTGCCCCCCCCCAGCACCACTTTTACATGCCCGGTCTGCAAAGCTACCCCTGCCCCCCCCCAGCACCACTTTTACATGCCCGGTCTGCAAACACAACTGTGCATCCAGGATTGGACTATTCAGCCACCAAAGGGCTCACAAATAGGAGAAGATGGTCATCATCAGATACGATGGACAACCAGCAAGCAAGTGTGTGTGTGTGTGTGTACAATGTGCACTATTATAAGTGGTATCAAGGCATCTCATTGAAACACAGTCTTGTCTGTCAGTCCAGCGAGTCCAGTGCTCAGCCGTCCCTCATCATGTGGCTTCAATCTGGCGGCTGATTGGTTGATTGGTAGCACTCCGCTGCATGTGGTTGGCTGATTAACAGCTGACCGCTGCATGTGATGTCATGTGAGGAGCAGGTCACGAAAGTCCCATCAACACCAGATCTAATCTTCTCATTACCCCGTGTGCGTGTGTGTGTGTGTGTGTGTGTGTGTGTGGTAATAGTAAACACTACTACACTACTATACTGTGTTAGTCTTCCTCGTCCCTGCAGTGACACTGATGATACCCACTCCTCTCTCAGGGCTTTATGAAAAACGTTCACAGGTCAGACAGACTGGGACAGTGAGTAAGCACGGGAAGGTAAGGGCTTCCGCTCTGGAAGGTTGTCAAGCAACCTCAACAGCTGATATGTCTCTCCTGTGTTTTACCACTACATGTAGAAGACGGACTGTCCCATGCGGATCATGCAGATCACTGTTAAAGTCAAACCAGTTCAGCTAGGGTCTCCTCTCCACACACACACACACACACACACACACACACCTCCTCCTTCACCTCTCGTGGTCTTGTGTCCTCCTCCTCTGACGGGTATATCAGCCTCCAGCACCATGGAGCTGCAAGCACACAGCTGCAAAACGCACACAGGCAGACACACAGGCAGACACACACACACAGACACAGACACACAGGCAGACACACAAGCAGACACACACACACAGACACAGACACACAGGCAGACACACAAGCAGACACACACACACAGACACAGACACAAAGAGGGATCATGTGGGGTCTCGGTTTCTTCCAGCGAGCGTTGATGGTTTCTGGGTGCCGGCAGGCGGAGCAGAGGACGGTGGGACTGATGTCAGCATGGAGACGTGGGATGAGGAGGAGCACACACAACACTGAGGTGAGTGCATGCGTGTGTTCATATCAGAGTAAGATCACCAGCGTTGTCCTGCACACCTACACCTGCTGACACTTACTGATGGAATCATGTACTAGTCCTTATGAATCATGTACTAGTCCTTATGAATCACATACTAGTCCTTATGAATCATGTACTAGTCCTTATGAATCATGTACTAGTCGTTATGAATCACGTACTAGTCCTTATGAATCACGTACTAGTCCTTATGAATCATGTACTAGTCCTTATGAATCATACACTAGTCCTTATTAATCATGTACTAGTCCTTATGAATCACGTACTAGTCCTTATGAATCACGTACTAGTCCTTATGAATCATACACTAGTCCTTATGAATCATGTACTAGTCCTTATGAATCATGTACTAGTCCTTATGAATCATACACTAGTCCTTATGAATCATGTACTAGTCCTTATGAATCATGTACTAGTCCTTATGAATCATATACTAGTCCTTATGAATCATGTACTAGTCCTTATGAATCACATACTAGTCCTTATGAATCACGTACTAGTCCTTATGAATCACGTACTAGTCGTTATGAATCATGTACTAGTCCTTATGAATCATGTACTAGTCCTTATGAATCATACACTAGTCCTTATGAATCATGTACTAGTCCTTATGAATCATGTACTAGTCCTTATGAATCATATACTACTCCTTATGAATCATATACACTACCGTTCAAAAGTTTGGGATCACCCAAACAATTTTGTGTTTTCCATGAAAAGTCACACTTATTCACCACCATATGTTGTGAAATGAATATAAAATAGAGTCAAGACATTGACAAGGTTAGAAATAATGATTTGTATTTGAAATAAGATTTTTTTTACATCAAACTTTGCTTTCGTCAAAGAATCCTCCATTTGCAGCAATTACAGCATTGCAGACCTTTGGCATTCTAGCTGTTAATTTGTTGAGGTAATCTGGAGAAATTGCACCCCACGCTTCCAGAAGCAGCTCCCACAAGTTGGATTGGTTGGAGGGCACTTCTTTGAGCAGATTGAGTTTCTGGAGCATCACATTTGTGGGGTCAATTAAACGCTCAAAATGGCCAGAAAAAGAGAACTTTCATCTGAAACTCGACAGTCTATTCTTGTTCTTAGAAATGAAGGCTATTCCATGCGAGAAATTGCTAAGAAATTGAAGATTTCCTACACCGGTGTGTACTACTCCCTTCAGAGGACAGCACAAACGGGCTCTAACCAGAGTAGAAAAAGAAGTGGGAGGCCGCGTTGCACAACTGAGCAAGAAGATAAGTACATTAGAGTCTCTAGTTTGAGAAACAGACGCCTCACAGGTCCCCAACTGGCATCTTCATTAAATAGTACCCGCAAAACACCAGTGTCAACATCTACAGTGAAGAGGCGGCTGCGGGATTCTGGGCTTCAGGGCAGAGTGGCAAAGAAAAAGCCATATCTGAGACTGACCAATAAAAGAAAAAGATTAAGATGGGCAAAAGAACACAGACATTGGACAGAGGAAGACTGGAAAAAAGTGTTGTGGACGGATGAATCCAAGTTTGAGGTGTTTGGATCACAAAGAAGAATGATTGTGAGACGCAGAACAAATGAAAAGATGCTGGAAGAATGCCTGACGCCATCTGTTAAGCATGGTGGAGGTAATGTGATGGTCTGGGGTTGCTTTGGTGCTGGTAGGGTGGGAGATTTGTACAGGGTAAAAGGGATTCTGAATAAGGAAGGCTATCACTCCATTTTGCAACGCCATGCCATACCCAGTGGACAGCGCTTGATTGGAGCCAATTTCCTCCTACAACAGGACAATGACCCTAAACACACCTCCAAATTGTGCAAGAACTATTTAGAGCAGAAGCAGGCAGCTGGTATTCTATCGGTAATGGAGTGGCCAGCGCAGTCACCAGATCTGAACCTCATTGAGCTGTTGTGGGAGCAGCTTGACCGTATGGTACGCAAGAAGTGCCCATCCAACCAATCCAACTTGTGGGAGCTGCTTCTGGAAGCGTGGGGTGCAATTTCTCCAGATTACCTCAACAAATTAACAGCTAGAATGCCAAAGGTCTGCAATGCTGTAATTGCTGCAAATGGAGGATTCTTTGACGAAAGCAAAGTTTGATGTAAAAAAAATCTTATTTCAAATACAAATCATTATTTCTAACCTTGTCAATGTCTTGACTCTATTTTCTATTCATTTCACAACATATGGTGGTGAATAAGTGTGACTTTTCATGGAAAACACAAAATTGTTTGGGTGATCCCAAACTTTTGAACGGTAGTGTAATAGTCCTTATGAATCATATACCAGTCGTTAGGAATCCTATACTAGTGCTTATGAATCAGAAAGGAGTCCTTATGAATCATGTACTAGTCCTTATGAATCATGTACTATTCCTTATGAATCAGAAAGAAGTCCTTATGAATCATGTACTAGTCCTTATGAACCATGTACTATTCCTTATGAATCAGAAAGAAGTCCTTATGAATCATGTAGTAGTTCTTATGAATCATATACTAGTCCTTATGAGTCATGTACTAGTCCTGAAGTACGTCAGGTGTGCCAACTCTGACAGAAGGACGTGCTAATTAGCTGAGCAGGTCTTCCTCTGCAGGATTACAGAGAAAACCTGCAGGACGGGTGGTCTTTCAGGAAACATTGGACTATTGTATAGTACTGTGTAGTAGATAATGATGAATTACTTGGGAACAGACTGTTCAAGACCATATTGATAAACATTTTCTGATGGTTAGTTCCTGGATATCTGTGAATCTGCATAATGAACACTTCAGTCCTTACTGATTAATTCTGACTCGGGTGCTACAAGTTGTGTAACCAATACAAATTATTACTTCCTTACTACCTGCAAACGAGTTATTGTTTGTGTTGCCTCGTGCATCATAGCAAATGATCGGTAATGGTGAGACAGTTATTAAGGAGGGATGTAGTCCTCCTAACAACTCCGTATGATAGACTACTTTATCCGATGGGGCACACAAACAGAAGTGATACCCCTGGAAATGAGATAAATTCATGTATGGCAGTTTGTGTAACCGCAGCAGTGAAGTAGTTATCCCATTTTCAGAGTTATGAATTCCCCTCCACCCTGTGAATAACCAAGTCCCACTGTGTACCAGAGTCCTTCACTGTGTGGCCTCACTTGTCTGTCAGCCAGGGTTTGGTCTTCTCTTCGACGTGGATGGTGTTTTGGTCCGTGGGAAGTCACTGATCCCAGCAGCTCGCCGGGCGTTCCAGAAACTTCTGGACTCGGCGGGAAACTTCCTGCTTCCTGTCGTCTTTGTCACCAACGCAGGAAACTGTCTGCCTCAGAAGAAAGCTGAGCAGTTGTCTCACCTCCTGGATGTCCAGGTACCGTAGACTGGCAGGGGGAGGAAGAGAAGCACAGAGCAAAAGCAAAAAGAAAGGGTAAAGAAGGAAAGATAGAGAGGTATGATCAGATGGAAACAGAACTGTTCAGACTCTCGCTCTCCCTCGCTCTCTCTCTCTCTCCCTCTCTCTCTCTCTCTCTCTCTCTCTCACTCTCTCTCTCTCTCTCTCACTCTCTCTCTGTTGTATTGTAGAAAGACAGAAGAAGAAGAAGAAGAAGAAAGCCACTTTAATTAGTCATTGTAGGTTACAACAAAATGTGTTCTCTGCATGTAACCATCCTATTGTGTAGAAGCAGTGGGCAACTGCAGTGCCCGGGGACCTACTATAGTTCTTCTTTCCACTGCCTTGCTCAGGGGCACAGGCAGGAGTATCAACCCTAACAGTGAACAGTGGGTGATTATTAGACAGTCACCAAAGCATCGACTAACAAGGCGTTGCTGCTAACTCTACTTCATTGCCCGTCCCTCCTTCAGATTACACAAACACTTAATATAGATCAGTGTTTCTTAAAGTGTGTGGCGCCCTGAGGGGGGGGGCACAGAGGCACGACGGGGGGTGGGGGGGGGAAACTACTGTTTTGAGGTGGGGATCTTTTTCACAGCAGAACAATAAACAGAACGTGCTGCTTCCATGAGACAGACAGTGTGCAGGTTGACAGGATGGAGACATGTTTCACAGGAAGAAAAGAAAGACAGCGATGCTTCCATGAGACAGACAGTGTGCAGGTTGACAGGATGGAGACATGTTTGACAGGGAGAACAGAAAGACAGCGATGCTTCCATGAGACAGACAGTGTGCAGGTTGACAGGATGGAGACATGTTTGATAGGGAGAAAAGAAAGACAGCGATGCTTCCATGAGACAGACAGTGTGCAGGTTGACAGGATGGAGACATGTTTGACAGGGAGAAAAGAAAGACAGCGATGCTTCCATGAGACAGACGGTGTGCAGGTTGACAGGATGGAGACATGTTTCACAGGAAGAAAAGAAAGACAGCGATGCTTCCATGAGACAGACAGTGTGCAGGTTGACAGGATGGAGACATGTTTGACAGGGAGAAAAGAAAGACAGCGATGCTTCCATGAGACAGACAGTGTGCAGGTTGACAGGATGGAGACATGTTTGACAGGGAGAAAAGAAAGACAGCGATGCTTCCATGAGACAGACGGTGTGCAGATTGACAGGATGGAGACATGTTTGACAGGGAGAAAAGAAAGACAGCGATGCTTCCATGAGACAGACGGTGTGCAGGTTGACAGGATGGAGACATGTTTGACAGGGAGAAAAGAAAGACAGCGATGCTTCCATGAGACAGACAGTGTGCAGGTTGACAGGATGGAGACATGTTTGACAGGGAGAAAAGAAAGACAGCGATGCTTCCATGAGACAGACAGTGTGCAGGTTGACAGGATGGAGACATGTTTGACAGGGAGAAAAGAAAGACAGCGATGCTTCCATGAGACAGACAGTGTGCAGGTTGACAGGATGGAGACATGTTTGATAGGGAGAAAAGAAAGACAGCGATGCTTCCATGAGACAGACAGTGTGCAGGTTGACAGGATGGAGACATGTTTGACAGGGAGAAAAGAAAGACAGCGATGCTTCCATGAGACAGACAGTGTGCAGGTTGACAGGATGGAGACATGTTTGACAGGGAGAAAAGAAAGACAGCGATGCTTCCATGAGACAGACAGTGTGCAGGTTGACAGGATGGAGACATGTTTGACAGGGAGAAAAGAAAGACAGCGATGCTTCCATGAGACAGACAGTGTGCAGGTTGACAGGATGGAGACATGTTTGATAGGGAGAAAAGAAAGACAGCGATGCTTCCATGAGACAGACAGTGTGCAGGTTGACAGGATGGAGACATGTTTGACAGGGAGAAAAGAAAGACAGCGATGCTTCCATGAGACAGACAGTGTGCAGGTTGACAGGATGGAGACATGTTTGACAGGGAGAAAAGAAAGACAGCGATGCTTCCATGAGACAGACAGTGTGCAGGTTGACAGGATGGAGACATGTTTGACAGGGAGAAAAGAAAGACAGCGATGCTTCCATGAGACAGACAGTGTGCAGGTTGACAGGATGGAGACATGTTTGACAGGGAGAAAAGAAAGACAGCGATGCTTCCATGAGACAGACAGTGTGCAGGTTGACAGGCTGGAGACATGTTTGATAGGGAGAAAAGAAAGACAGCGATGCTTCCATGAGACAGACAGTGTGCAGGTTGACAGGATGGAGACATGTTTGACAGGGAGAAAAGAAAGACAGCGATGCTTCCATGAGACAGACAGTGTGCAGGTTGACAGGATGGAGACATGTTTGACAGGGAGAAAAGAAAGACAGCGATGCTTCCATGAGACAGACAGTGTGCAGGTTGACAGGATGGAGACATGTTTGACAGGGAGAAAAGAAAGACAGCGATGCTTCCATGAGACAGACAGTGTGCAGGTTGACAGGATGGAGACATGTTTGACAGGGAGAAAAGAAAGACAGCGATGCTTCCATGAGACAGACAGTGTGCAGGTTGACAGGATGGAGACATGTTTGACAGGGAGAAAAGAAAGACAGCGATGCTTCCATGAGACAGACAGTGTGCAGGTTGACAGGATGGAGACATGTTTGACAGGGAGAAAAGAAAGACAGCGATGCTTCCATGAGACAGACAGTGTGCAGGTTGACAGGATGGAGACATGTTTGACAGGGAGAAAAGAAAGACAGCGATGCTTCCATGAGACAGACAGTGTGCAGGTTGACAGGCTGGAGACATGTTTGATAGGGAGAAAAGAAAGACAGCGATGCTTCCATGAGACAGACAGTGTGCAGGTTGACAGGATGGAGACATGTTTGACAGGGAGAAAAGAAAGACAGCGATGCTTCCATGAGACAGACAGTGTGCAGGTTGACAGGATGGAGACATGTTTGACAGGGAGAAAAGAAAGACAGCGATGCTTCCATGAGACAGACAGTGTGCAGGTTGACAGGATGGAGACATGTTTGACAGGGAGAAAAGAAAGACAGCGATGCTTCCATGAGACAGACAGTGTGCAGGTTGACAGGATGGAGACATGTTTGACAGGGAGAAAAGAAAGACAGCGATGCTTCCATGAGACAGACAGTGTGCAGGTTGACAGGATGGAGACATGTTTGACAGGGAGAAAAGAAAGACAGCGATGCTTCCATGAGACAGACAGTGTGCAGGTTGACAGGATGGAGACATGTTTGACAGGGAGAAAAGAAAGACAGCGATGCTTCCATGAGACAGACAGTGTGCAGGTTGACAGGATGGAGACATGTTTGACAGGGAGAAAAGAAAGACAGCGATGCTTCCATGAGACAGACAGCGTGCAGGTTGACCGGATGGAGACATGTTTGACAGGGAGAAAAGAAAGACAGCGATGCTTCCATGAGACAGACAGCGTGCAGGTTGACAGGATGGAGACATGTTTGACAGGAAGAAAAGAAAGACAGCGAGGCTTCCATGAGACAGACAGCGTGCAGGTTGACAGGATGGAGACATGTTTCACAGGGGAAAAGAAAGACAGCGATGCTTCCATGAGACAGACAGTGTGCAGGTTGACAGGATGGAGACATGTTTGACAGGGAGAAAAGAAAGACAGCGATGCTTCCATGAGACAGACAGTGTGCAGGTTGACAGGATGGAGACATGTTTGACAGGGAGAAAAGAAAGACAGCGATGCTTCCATGAGACAGACAGTGTGCAGGTTGACAGGATGGAGACATGTTTGACAGTGAGAAAAGAAAGACAGCGATGCTTCCATGAGACAGACAGTGTGCAGGTTGACAGGATGGAGACATGTTTGACAGGGAGAAAAGAAAGACAGCGATGCTTCCACGAGACAGACAGTGTGCAGGTTGACAGGATGGAGACATGTTTGACAGGAAGAAAAGAAAGACAGCGATGCTTCCACGAGACAGACAGTGTGCAGGTTGACAGGATGGAGACATGTTTGACAGGGAGAAAAGAAAGACAGCGATGCTTCCATGAGACAGACAGTGTGCAGGTTGACAGGATGGAGACATGTTTGACAGGGAGAAAAGAAAGACAGCGATGCTTCCATGAGAAAGACAGTGTGCAGGTTGACAGGATGGAGACATGTTTGACAGGGAGAAAAGAAAGACAGCGATGCTTCCATGAGACAGACAGTGTGCAGGTTGACCGGATGGAGACATGTTTGACAGGGAGAAAAGAAAGACAGCGATGCTTCCATGAGACAGACAGCGTGCAGGTTGACAGGATGGAGACATGTTTGACAGGAAGAAAAGAAAGACAGCGAGGCTTCCATGAGACAGACAGCGTGCAGGTTGACAGGATGGAGACATGTTTCACAGGGGAAAAGAAAGACAGCGATGCTTCCATGAGACAGACAGTGTGCAGGTTGACAGGATGGAGACATGTTTGACAGGGAGAAAAGAAAGACAGCAATGCTTCCATGAGACAGACAGTGTGCAGGTTGACAGGATGGAGACATGTTTGACAGGGAGAAAAGAAAGACAGCGATGCTTCCATGAGACAGACAGTGTGCAGGTTGACAGGATGGAGACATGTTTGACAGTGAGAAAAGAAAGACAGCGATGCTTCCATGAGACAGACAGTGTGCAGGTTGACAGGATGGAGACATGTTTGACAGGGAGAAAAGAAAGACAGCGATGCTTCCACGAGACAGACAGTGTGCAGGTTGACAGGATGGAGACATGTTTGACAGGAAGAAAAGAAAGACAGCGATGCTTCCACGAGACAGACAGTGTGCAGGTTGACAGGATGGAGACATGTTTGACAGGGAGAAAAGAAAGACAGCGATGCTTCCACGAGACAGACAGTGTGCAGGTTGACAGGATGGAGACATGTTTGACAGGGGAAAAGAAAGACAGCGATGCTTCCATGAGACAGACAGTGTGCAGGTTGACAGGATGGAGACATGTTTGACAGGGAGAACAGAAAGACAGCGATGCTTCCATGAGACAGACAGTGTGCAGGTTGACAGGATGGAGACATGTTTCACAGGAAGAAAAGAAAGACAGCGATGCTTCCATGAGACAGACAGTGTGCAGGTTGACAGGATGGAGACATGTTTGACAGGAAGAAAAGAAAGACAGCGATGCTTCCACGAGACAGACAGTGTGCAGGTTGACAGGATGGAGACATGTTTGACAGGAAGAAAAGAAAGACAGCGATGCTTCCACGAGACAGACAGTGTGCAGGTTGACAGGATGGAGACATGTTTGACAGGGAGAAAAGAAAGACAGCGATGCTTCCACGAGACAGACAGTGTGCAGGTTGACAGGATGGAGACATGTTTGACAGAGGAAAAGAAAGACAGCGATGCTTCCATGAGACAGAGAGTGTGCAGGTTGACAGGATGGAGACATGTTTGACAGGGAGAACAGAAAGACAGCGATGCTTCCATGAGACAGACAGTGTGCAGGTTGACAGGATGGAGACATGTTTCACAGGAAGAAAAGAAAGACAGCGATGCTTCCATGAGACAGACAGTGTGCAGGTTGACAGGATGGAGACATGTTTGACAGGGAGAAAAGAAAGACAGCGATGCTTCCATGAGACAGACAGTGTGCAGGTTGACAGGATGGAGACATGTTTGACAGGGAGAAAAGAAAGACAGCGATGCTTCCATGAGACAGACAGTGTGCAGGTTGACAGGATGGAGACATGTTTGACAGGGAGAAAAGAAAGACAGCGATGCTTCCACGAGACAGACAGTGTGCAGGTTGACAGGATGGAGACATGTTTGACAGGGAGAAAAGAAAGACAGCGATGCTTCCACGAGACAGACAGTGTGCAGGTTGACAGGATGGAGACATGTTTGACAGGAAGAAAAGAAAGACAGCGATGCTTCCACGAGACAGACAGTGTGCAGGTTGACAGGATGGAGACATGTTTGACAGGGAGAAAAGAAAGACAGCGAGGCTTCCATGAGACAGACAGTGTGCAGGTTGACAGGATGGAGACATGTTTGACAGGAAGAAAAGAAAGACAGCGATGCTTCCACGAGACAGACAGTGTGCAGGTTGACAGGATGGAGACATGTTTCACAGGAAGAAAAGAAAGACAGCGATGCTTCCACGAGACAGACAGTGTGCAGGTTGACAGGATGGAGACATGTTTGACAGGGAGAACAGAAAGACAGCGATGCTTCCATGAGACAGACAGTGTGCAGGTTGACAGGATGGAGACATGTTTGACAGGGAGAAAAGAAAGACAGCGATGCTTCCATGAGACAGACAGTGTGCAGGTTGACAGGATGGAGACATGTTTGACAGGGAGAAAAGAAAGACAGCGATGCTTCCATGAGACAGACAGTGTGCAGGTTGACAGGATGGAGACATGTTTGACAGGGAGAAAAGATAGACAGCGATGCTTCCATGAGACAGACAGTGTGCAGCGGCTCCAGAACTGTCCTCCAGATGCTGCACACATCGCCATGTCTTTGCTCCATATGAGTGTTCTCTGGGGAATGTGGCAGGCGGAGGCAGTGCTGAGCTGGACTTCCTTTGGATTAGGTGATTGGGGGTGAGGGGCTCCCGGCTGTCTGGACTGAGCAAGTTATCCACCATGAGAGGCCTGCTGTTGACTATTGACCCTTTACACGTGACATCACAACCCACTCGCGGGGAATATGGACGTCATGAAGGACGGCAGAAGATCAATGGATTTCGCCTCCTCAAACAGAGCTTTGCCTGGTTTCAAGGGAGGCTGTCCCCACCGTGGTGGCCCATCAGTGCAGCTTCTGTCTTGCAGGTGTTTCACGGAGGAGTCTAGTGCATACAGCAGAGCCGTGGTGTGGGAGCAGACCTCTCCAGGCCTGCTTTACATGTGCAGTGGCCGCACACTACGGTTCCCTCCTTCTTCACAGACACCCATGGTTTCAGCTGGCTCGAGGACAGAGCCTGACTATGATGGACCTGAAATTACACATAGTGCAGGCGGGTCATTCCATGGAAAGTGTTAAGATTGGACTTTGGAAGTTTGAGGTTTTTGATCATAACCAAATATTATATATAAAAATTATATATATATAATTATATATATATTTTAACCAAAAATTATGCGCTTTTATTCTAATTAACACATTTCATATGAAGAGGGAAGTAATTTTGCTCATAAGAACAATAAAAGTCTGAGATTTATGTGATATTTTTTAAGTGTTACCTTACATGAATGTGAGAAATGGTCAGAGTGGACATGAGAAAATGATTGTAATTTAACAAAAACAGCTAAAAATATACAAATTGTATATTTATTATTTAATTGTATTTTGCTTCATGCTAACCAGTATACTTGAATCAGTGGCTTCAGACACTGAAAACACTACTGACAGTTTTATTATGCCTCCTTGTCCCCTTTGAATGTTGTGGACTCAAACTTAGGACGTTCTATGGGATGAGCCAAATGCTAGCTAGCTGGCCAGACTGTGTAGCCTACTATGACATGGCGAGGAAAGTATGGGCTGCTTTTGGTTACAGTCGACTTGAGGTTTGATGGCATCCTGGGGAAACAGGTTAAAAACATACACAGCTGGCTAGCTAGCTATGTCTTACCTTTGCCATTATGAAGTACATCCCCCTGCTGTGAGAGTAGCGCCGCGGTTCTGTAACCCACCCAGCTACAAAGAACTGGTCAGCTTCCAGACTTGTGTGTGCTTTTAGGTCAGCGCCTGTGTGTGTGTGTGTGTGTGGGGGGGGGCACTCCGCTGGTAACAGAGTGGTGCAGACCGTGTGGACTGAACTCGGGCAGACTGGACGGTTTTGCTTGATCCGTGAACACATCGGTAGGAAGAAGGTACGGGTCGCTAGCTAACCCTGCTATCGCTAGCCATCCCTGCTATCGCTAGCCAACCCTGCTATCGCTAGCCATCCCTGCTATCGCTAGCCAACCCTGCTATCGCTAGCCAACCCTGCTATCGCTAGCTAACCCTGCTATCGCTAGCTTCTCCACATATCGCTCTTCGTGCCGTCCTACAAGGTGACTCACTTCACGGGACAACTCCACAACATTACTCTGACTATTGGCAGCCATCACTTCCATTTAAACTATAATAGCTACTCATCCGTCACAATGTTTTGTTTGTTTTTGTTGTTCGCTTTTGAATTTCCCGGTCTATCACTTCCCGCCGTCCGTCATGGCGCAGTCTCCCTCGTCACGTGATAATTGTGACGCGTCTGCAAAGGGTGAATAGCCATGGCTTCATAGAACAGTGCCCGTAGTGCAGAGTCATTGAGTCTGTTGTGAGAAAGTGATAGTGTGGAGTTCAGGACACTCCTGACCGTCTTGATCTGGCGCTCCCACACGCCACCTGCATGGCTAGAGTGTGGTGCGTTCATGACAAAGTCACACTGCCTGTGTGACAGAAATGTGCTTACTCTCTCAGAGTCAAGCTCTCGTAGGGCTGCCTTAAACTCATTCTTGGCACCAACAAAGTTAGTGCCTTGACCGCACTGGATTTGATGGACAGCACCTCTGATGGCAATGAAGCATCGCAAGCTGTTAATGAAGGCGTCGGTGGACATGTCCTCCAGCATCTCCAGGTGGATGGCCCTTGAACAAAAGCAGGTAAGGAGCAGGCCATATCGTTTGTGCTGTTTCCTTCCTTCTGTAGTGACAAAGGGACCAAAGTAGCCCCTACCGCCACAATAAGTGAATGGAGGGGAGGGCTCCATGCGCTCTGCAGGTAAGTCGCTCATTCTTTGGCCCTCTGGAGGTCTCCTGAGTCTGCGACAGATCACACACTGGCGAATGAATGAAGCAACTGCTCGGCTCATACCTGGAATCCAATATCCATTGGATCTGATTTCATTTGCAGTACAGCCCTTGGCCTGGTGCTTGATCTTTTCATAGTTGTGCGCTATTATCAGCTTTGTAATACGATGCTCTTTGGGAATGACAATGGGACGCTTGAGTGAGTCTGTGAGAGACAAATGACAGAGTCTTCCTCCCACCTTCAGAATGGCATCTGTGTCTATAAAGATATCCAGGTGATACAGTTTGCTGTTGTTTGTTATTGGACTTCCCTTCTTCAACTGAATGATCTCTTTCCCATATGCCTGACCTTGCAGATCTCTGATTATGACACATTCAGCGCTTTTCTGCTCCCTCGCTGTAGAAGGGGCATGTGACTTGATTTTCTTAGCCCGTCGCACAAGGTGGGCCACAGCTGTGGTGGCTTGGGACCATGATGAGAACTTGGACAGGGGGGCCGCAATGCTGAATGGTTCTGATGCCTTCGTCTGCAGTGCTTGAGCTTTTCTGATCTCTGGATCTCCTATAGCCAGATCTGGTACCACATCCTCTTGTGTCGATATCTCACTTTCCCAAAGGAACATGGGACCTCTGAACCAGTTGGATCTGAGCAGTTCATTCACCGTTCTTCCCCGGAATGCATCGTCTGCTGGATTCTTATCCATGGGCACATAATGCCATTGCTGGGAGGTTGTGCTATTATGGTTCTTCTGGACCCTGTTGGCGACAAAGGTATGAAAGCGTCTTGAGTCATTATTTATATAGCTCAACACTACCTTGGAGTCTGTCCAGAAGTACTCTTTCACATTAGCACAACTAAGCTCCTCTCTGAGCATATTGCTGACAGTAGGTATATGATCAGGGTTCCCAGGGATACAGTATTTTGTATATGCAGAAGGAAGATAAATGTGGATGCATGAATTGTAGCCTCTCACCCTGAGTCCAGATACCCTTTCACACTTCATGATCATGCTCTCTCCAAGCATAGTGGTAAGTTTCAGCTTCACAGGTTGGGTATTTGCTTGTAATTCATTGCTCACCTCATTGTTGATGAATGTGCTGTCACTTTGAGTGTCCAATAATGCATAAACAAGCTGTTCTTTTGATGGATGGGTCAGTGGCCATGGACACCCACACAGGAACGATCATAGAAGTGCTGCATGACTGACCCCCTTTGGTGACCTTGAGTGCCATTGCTGCCGTGGTTTCATCCGGAGTGCTTGAAGCTGAGATCACAGTGGATATAGGACCTTCTCTACCTTCACGCCCTCTGCAGTTCTCATCATGGAGATAGGTGGGGTGTCTTCCCTTGTATACATCACAAGTGTGGCGGTGACGACATTCCTTGGCACTGTGACCTGGTTTCAGACACCCATAACAAAGCTTGTTTTCTTTCACATACTTTCGTCGACCATTTAAGGACTTTTCTATGAAGGGCTAACGGGTCTACTTATCTGTGCACGTTATATATATACACATATATATATTGTAGCGAATATTCGGGGGGCAGTCCGGGAACCGTAGCCACAGCCGGGACGCGAACCCGTATCTCCCACTCCGCAAGCGTTAACCAGTCGACTAAAGGGTCCGACCCGTTAGTCAAGGACCAACGGGTCTACTTATCCATGTGAGAGAGAGAGAGAGAGAGAGAGAGAGAGAGAGAGAGAGAGAGAGAGAGAGAGAGAGAGAGAGAGAGAGAGAGAGAGAGAGAGAGAGAGAGAGAGAGAGTCTTTCCCCCATGACTACAGAGGATAAAGGGCAGGGCCCTGGGTTCTCTAACTATAATCCAACTTACATGAATCTTACTTTGGGTCCCTAATTATACCAGTTCCCATGACAATACCAACCTTTAGATGAACCATCAAGCAAGACGACGCTGCAGCTCCAGATATGTAGTTCCTGTGAACGATAAATAAACAAACGGCTCAGTACAGTTCAAACGCTCATTAAAGTAGGCGCCTTTCAATAGTCCAAACCAGACCCAGTAAACATTAACTAAACCCAAGCCGCCATCGACCAAACTCATAAAGAGGTCCTCAAGACCCGCCCTCGCTGCAGACCCCATGTCACGTTGCCAGCCCGGGTCATCGCCACGTACTCACTCCGTTCAGGAGGACGGCAGTTCCAGAATGTTCCGACAATGACAGGACGTGGCGGTGCGCGCGAACGGGACGGAAGGCTCGCTTCCGGTGACTTGTTCCCACGTGAGAATCCCACGTAGCCAGAGGAGGTTTGAGCAAACCCTGGTGGCTCAGACCGCTACCTGGTGTTCTGGTCCCGTACGAGTCTTCTTTCAGTAGCTGCGTATGTTCACTGAGCTAGCCAACAAGGCTACTACATCAGCTAGCTCAGCTAACTAGCTGGCTAACGACAGTCACGGTGAACTTCACATCCACTTTACATCCACCAGGACCACGCTTACGGCTCCGCCTTCCACAAATGTGCGGTTACACCTGTGAACCATAAGACCGACGTTCACTGCGCTTCCCTACTATCTGCTCTGCACCAGCCCCGAATCCACCGCCCAGCGCCTCTCTTCTTCTACTTCTTCTTCTCTCTCTTCACAGCCGTTTACCCCGCCCCCTTACTCCTGATTGGCCTTACGAAGGGGCGCAACGGGGGGGGGGGTGCAGAGGGTGCAATGCACCCTGGACAGACCGCCAGGCCATCACAGGGACAATTATATATACATATTTGAAATAGCATCGAACATTTCAACATATTGTAGTCATATTTCAATATAGTACAGCTGTACGAAAATCATCAACTTTATGAAACCAAAATAATAACCGGGTTGCAAAATGAAAATTGTATATATATATATATATATATATATATAGAGAGAGAGAGAGAGAGAGAGAGAGAGAGAGAGAGAGAAATATATATATATATATATATATATATATATATATTGTAAGGTGCACGGATACGTTGGCCCTTGGCTAATGAGTTCGACCCTTTCGTCGACTGGTTAACGTTGTCGGCCGCGGTGTAGGAGACACGGGTTCGCGTCCCGGGTCCCGCGGCTGCCCCCCTCCCCCGAATTCCCCGCAACACA
Source organism: Lampris incognitus (assembly GCF_029633865.1). Classification (NCBI taxonomy): domain Eukaryota; kingdom Metazoa; phylum Chordata; class Actinopteri; order Lampriformes; family Lampridae; genus Lampris; species Lampris incognitus. Next base: position 150,641,514 of record NC_079212.1, on the reverse strand, counting down.
TCTGCTCATATATTTTCGGAATGTGTGTGGTGTTAGTGTAGATAGCGGGACCGAAAACTAAAGCATTTATGATCCTAATTCTTTTTGGAGGTGGTAGGTATTGTCTCAGAGAGTAAGGGGAAAATCCCAGAAAATTAAGATTATGCATAATTATGCATAAATATGCAAAATATGCATTTTTCTAAAAATGGCTAAAAACCACCTTTCTCGGCATTTCAGATGATTCTGAGCATCTTTGGTTTTTTCACCTATATAAAAAAACTTTCTGGGACTTGGAAATGTTTTGGCATTATGCAAAATACTAGAAGAACCCCGCTACAATGTAGCGGTTTGGTTCTCCACCCGTCTAAATCTCCCTCCTCTTCATCCTGCCAGCTAACCGCCTTCCCCCTGCCCCTAAACCCCCCCCCACTCCAACTCCCTCCCCCCAAATGCTCAGAATCATCTGAAATGCCGAGAAAAGTGGTTTTTAGCCATTTTTAGAACATGGATATTTTGCATAATTATGCATAATTTTAATTGTCTGGGATTTATCCCTTACTCTCTGAGACAATACCTACCACCTCCAAAAAGAATTAGGATCATAAGTGCTTTAGTTTTCGGTCCCGCTATCTACACTAACTAACTAACACACACACACACACACACACACACACACACACACACACACACACACTAACACCACACATTTTCGTAATGTGTGGTGTGTGAGGTGACGAGCGGTCGCCTCGGCCTCGTCAGCCCGCCCGCCCGCCCGCGGCCCAGGGGTCTACTTGTCCGTGCGCGTTACACTACCAACACGGATACAGGAAAGAAGATTTTAGTACATTGCAGTACAGGCCTGGTTCCTGCGTCTCGCACTCATACATATGTGTGTGTGTGTGTGTGTGTGTGTGTGGGTATGTATATGTGTATAAATATAGAAGCGTTTCGATCCATTGAAAGGTCAGGACCACGTCATCAGGTTTGTTGTCCTTTCGTTTACAGTCACGAGCCC